>NC_137800.1:83824618-83900631 GCF_963383645.1 Muscardinus avellanarius | reverse complement strand
AGAAAATCTCCCTGTCCTTCTCCTGCAGGTCGGCTCACCTCTTCTTGCTCCATTCTCCGCTTGGTCTCCCTCTTTTTTCCTTTCTTTCTTGAAAGGATGCATTTCACTGAACCCTGAGAATGTAAGGCACAAAGAGAATTCCAGTCCCCTCCCACTTCCCACCTGGGAAGAGGTCATTAGAATAGGAAGGTGGCATTACGGATGCCAGGACTTATCCTCTGGGTGGCCGGTTCATGGGGCAGGTTTTACCTACTCGCTAGACACCTGGAGGCCATAAAGTCCCTGTCTGCATAACGGGAGTCATAGCTGCAGACCTTGGAGGCCTTTGGAACTGGTTCCTCTGTCCCTTCCCTAATCAGGGGCTTTGGGAAGCTGCTGTGTGTCCTCTCCAATCACTCATTAATTTCCCTGCACGCCAACCTGTTCAAGGAAAGGGGCCTAGCTGAATGCCTGCTGTGTGACACACAGGGGGCCTCCTGGCCTTCCAAGCTCTAGGCCCATTGTCCAGTTGACATAAAAAGAGGTTTAGCCTAGCATGGTGGCACCCACTAGTAAACCTAATACTTGGGTGAGACAGAAGGATCACAGGTTCAAGGCCAGCCCCAGCAACATAGTGACTCTGTTTTAAAATAGAAAAGAGGATGGGCATGGTGGCTCACTCTTGCAATCCCCACTCTTGGAAAGCAGAGATAGGAGGATCGCGCAAGTTCAAAACCAGCCTTGTTGGCTTAAGAGACCCTGTTTCCAAAAAATATATTTTAAAAATAGGTCTGGGAGTGTAGCCCGGAGTTAGAAGGGTTTCCAAGAACCCCAGTACCACCACCAAAAAAAAAAAAAAAAAAAAAAAAAAAAAAAAAAAAAAAAAAAAGCCAGGCATGGTGATACACGCGTGTAATCCCAACATTCGGGAAGTGGAGACCAGAAGCTCGCAGTTCGTGGACAGCCTCAGCTACTTAGTGAGGCCCTTTGCAACTCAGTGAGACCCTGTTTCAAAAAATAAAAGACTGGAAAAATAGGACTGGGGGTGTATCTCAGAGGTTCTTGGGTTCCATCCCCAGTACCATAAATAAATAAATAAATAAATAAATAAATAAATAAATAAATAAATAAAAAATGGAAAGAAAAGAAAAGGGACTGGAGGTGTAGCTTGAAGGTAGAATCCCCTGGGTTCAGTCCCCCAGTACCATAATATCAACCACAAAGCAAGAGCAAAAAAAGAAAGAAAGAAAAGAAGGAAAGACAAAAGAAAAAGAGGAAGAGAGAAAGAGAAAGAAAGAGGACAGCCACAGAAAGGAGGTGAGTTACTTCTTAGGTTGTCTGAGAAGGAAGCATCTTTGAGTTTGTCCTCTCTAGCTCCAAGAAGAAAGCTGTTAGCTAGGTTCTTCACCTTGACTAATGTTCATTTAGAGGGGAAAAGGATGACTAAAGTACTCCTCTGGGTGCCGATGGGTCCCAGGGATTCTAATTGGCCAGTTGAGCCTGGGGACACAGGAGAGAGTGTGTGAATCACAGGGCTTTGTAACAAGGACATATTTTAGTAAAAGACATATTTTCCCTTGGGTGATGGATAGTGTGTGTGTGTGTGTATGTGTGCGTGTATACACGCATGCACGCATTAGAAAAACAGGTTAACGGGCCCCAGGCAAGAAAGAACCAGGAGAGAGGTGGGAAGACACAAACACTTGGGGCGGGGAAAGGTCTAAAGAGCCTCCCTTGTCCGCTCGGCGGATTTCGCCACAGGTGGAATGTGCAACCCGACCTGTTTACACAGCTCACCTTTCCATAGACTAAGAAAAACAGAGGCGAGCTGGGCACCGCGCTCAGACCGAGCTCCCTTCTTCTTCGCTCCAAACCACTTCTTTAATAGGGACCGTTAGATGTCGGAGGGAGCTGTTTTCCACCAGCCCTCATGGTCCCGGAGCTGAGCATGTGCCACCAGCTGAGAAAACAAACCCGGGAAAGAGAAAGTCTGCTCAGGTTAACAGGCCCCAGGCAAGAAAGTCTGCTTCCCTCCCACCGCCAGCCTCTCTCTCCCGGGGCTGGAAGGGTGGCTTTGGCCCTGGGCCTTACGCAGGGATGAGGAGCCCATAGAGCGGCGAGATTTACAGCCTCGACTCCCACTTTCATTTAATGAAAACCAGAGGTCTAAAATGAGGCAGCAAAGAGCACCATGACCAGAAAGAGGAGGGGAGAAGAAGGAGGGAGCGATCATATTTTGTACACGGACGGTGCATTTGCAGGACTGGTAGTCTCAAATACAACCTACCGCTGACACTCCCTGAAGGTGACGGGGTGGCAGACAGGTGGCCTGGATCTGGAACTCATGGAGCGAGGGTGAAGCTTCAGTCACATCCTACCTGGGCCTTACTCCTTACTCTCCTCCCTGGCTTGGAGATCTTTGTGAATTCCAAGTAACTTTTCCTGTTATTCGTTTCTGGTTTGTGTAACTGAGTCTAAAGCTACCTGGTGCAGAGAAGCCCTTTATGGACAGCCGTACGTGTGGACGCGTCTGCGTGCAGGTGAAAGAGAAGAGAGTCATACGTTATCTCTCAAGTAGCTAGTGATTTGAGCTAATTCTGGCATTCCGGGCCCTGACTTGTAGCTTCCAGTTAGTTGTTTTTTGGGCAATCCATGAACCTTCCGAAAGACAGAACATTCACTTGTCAGGCAGTTTCTTCAACCGAGGAGTAAATCCTATCTTGGAAGCCACAGGTATTTCTTTTCCTTCTTCAATATTCATAGCTGGACTCTGATTCATCGGCTAAACTCAGGTGGAAGATATCAAATGCTTATAAAAATATTCTAAAGTCATGCCTAAGCTTTAAGGGAGAAAGATCTAGAGGATGTTTCATAAACACTTATCACTTTTCTGGAGAGAAAGAAACTTTATTTTCCTCTCTTGGGGATTTCCCTAGAGGCAATAAAATTCTGTTTTATAACTGAGTATCCCAGTTTACATCTCGTGGAATGAAGCAAAATAAATACAAACCTTAAAAATATGGTCACAGCCCATATATTTTAAAAAGTGTTGTCAGCATGGACCGGCACAGTTCAAATCTTTTTTTTTTTTTTCATGTATTGGGTGAGTAGATTTCTTTCAATATCATTTGTGTCTTGTATCCCTGTGAACATTCTTGCTGAAATGCTCCTTGAGTAAAAAGGAGCGGTAGCGGAATCTTTTCTTATTTAAAAAGTAAAATGCTCTGGGTCCAATAGCACCGGAATCCCAGTACCTGGGAGGTTGAGACAGGAGGATCTCAGGTTCGAGGTCAGCATGTGATAACTTAGATCCCCATTTCAAAATAAAAAATAAAATGGAACAAAGAGGTAGAACACCTCTGGGTTCTGTCCCCTGTACTGAACACTCCCAAAAGTAAAACATTACCAAAATCTGAGAGCAATTTCTAGGAAATTAATTTATTTTCTCTCTTCTCACCTTACTTTTTCAAACTTTTTCTCAAAAAAAAAAAAAAAAAAAAACAAAGACCTGGCCTTTTTCATATGGGAGAGACCTGAGATTTCCTCAAATTTAGTCTAAGTCAATAACAAAATGTAGTTATTGAGGGAGCTAACCTACTTTCAACTGTACTATCTGCATAGCAAGGGGAGTAGTGGCCCCATATTATGGGCACCGCACTTGAAAAATGCTAACGAATTTGGGGAAATCTCGAGGGAAGTAAATGAGATGAAGAGTCTGGAAAGGAGAAAGGATAAGGGATCATTAAAGAAAACAGGAGTATTTCTCCTGAAGAGAAATAGAGTCAAGCTGGAGGCTTCCCTCAGAGGGTCAAGGTGCAGGGAGATGTTGATGACAAGGACAAGCTCCTTCCTTCCTCCCTGCCTGTCCCACTGAAAGCAGCTACAGAGCGAGGAATGAAGGCACGGGCAGCTGCTCAAAGAATCTGAACGCTAAGTGGCGGCAGGTGGATGGGAGAAGAAAACCAGAATCTAAAGTACTACCGAGCTGGCAGTAGGCTTCCGGTGTTTTCCCTCCGGTTCGCTCACTGCGTGGTCCAGCATGTGGGTGAAACCGCAAAGGGCCCAGCAGAGTGAGGTAAGTAAAATTCCACCCTTCCAGATGGAGGATCAAAGAGTGGAGCCCCAGGAAACCGGAACACGCTCAGGACAGTACAAAGACAGAGGCGTTGGGGACAGCAGCTCCGTCAGGCTGCTTATGAATAAATGCCGGGCTAATCCCCGAGCTGTGCAGAAACGCATCTGATTCTAATCAGCACATCAGGGCTTTGAGAACTGAGATGACAGACCATTGTCTAGGTATCAGACTAGCAACTGCATGGTGTATATAAGCAGGGTGTGTCCAAATGACACCGCCAGAGCTTTGGAAATTGAACCTCAAAACCACAGACCAGTGATGGCAGCACTGGAGAGGCTGAGACAGGAGGAGCACAGTTCGCGGACAGCCTCAGCTACTCAGTGAGGCCCTTTGCAACTCTGGGAGATCCTGTTTCAAAATAAAGAGTAAAAAATAGGGTTGGGGGCGTAGCTCAGAGGTAGAATGCCCCTGGGTTCCATCTCTAGTACCACAAAACAAACAAAACAACAACAACAACAAACACAGACCAAGCTGGGCTATGGTGGCATAGGCCTGTAATCACAGTACTTGGGAGGCTGAGACAGGAAGATCCCAGGCTTTAGGCCATCCTCAGCAACTGAGTGACACTCTCAGCAATTTAGTGAGACCCGGTTTCAAAATAAAAATAAATAAATAAAATAGGGATGGCACGTAGCTTGGAGGTAGAGTGTTTCTGGGTGCAATCTTCAGCACCCCAGAAACAAAACCAAACACCCCACAGACCAAAGATGGGGGGCTGGAACTTAAGCCTGAATCTACCTAGGTTTTGATCGTCTCCTAAAACAAAACCTCAACATTTTCCATAGGATTGAAATAAAATCCAGTCTCACAGCATAATAGTACAAATGTCTAGGATGCAACCGCAAATTACCTGCCCGGAGAAGAATGAAAAAGAGATCTCAATTCAGATGGCAAAAAGCAATCAGCGGATGCTAATGAGAGGACACAGAGTTTGGAATTATGTCACAAAGACAGTAGAGAAAGTATTAGTACAATGTTCCTAGAGGAAAATGTAGATGTGGTTGAAAGATAAAGATGAAAAGTTAGAAGTCAGAAATGCAATAACTGAAAATTTTCACTGCTTGAGTTTATTAGTTTATTACCTTTTTTTATATTGGTGGTACTGAGGGTAGAACCCAGGGGCTTTCTACCTCTCGGCTATACTCCCAGACCTGTTTTATATTCTTATTTGGAAACAGGGTCTCACTAAGTTGCTGAGAGCCTCACTAATTAGCTGATTCTGGCTTCGAACCTGCGCGATCCTCCTGTCTCAGCCTCCCAAGTGCGGGCATTATAAGCGTGTGCCATCATGCCCGGCTTTTATTACCTTTGTTTTAACATAACTTATAATCTTATGCAATTAATTTTTAACAATGGATACTTTTAAAAAATGATTAGAAAATTCCTAAAAATTAACAATCAGCTCTCATACAAGCTAACTCTCCAACACAACGGACATCTACCATGACTGTCTACTATAATGAAAAGTAAACTATTCCACACTATAGTAATTAGGGAATTTAATACAGCAGAGGGCATTGTGATTCACAAAAAGAGAGATGACCATTTATTTCTAAACATAGTTAATTTACAATCCAGGAAATACACTTTCGGGAATGTATCTTGTAAACAACTTACTTAACCCCAAGATGTTCTAATTCTTTTTTTTTTTTTTTAGTGGTACTGGGGTTCCTGGAAGCCCTTCTACCTCCGGGCTACACTCCCAGACTATTTTATACTTTTATTTTGTAAACAGGGTCTCTTACGCCAGCGCGGCTGGCTTCGAACCTGCGCGACCCTCCTGTCTCCGCCTCCCAAGCGCGGGGATTACAAGCGTGCGCCACCACGCCCGGCGTTCTAATTCATTTGACTGTACTTTTCTTTCTTTTTATTTTTGTACTGAGGACTGAACTCAGGGGTACCCTCAGCTCTTTTTATTTTGAAACAATCTCACTGAGTTGCCGAGGCTGGCCTTGAACCTGCAATCCTCCTGTCTCAGCCTCTCGAATACTGGGATTACAGGTATGAGCCACTCTACTTGGCTTTGACTATATTTTTAATCTCTCTCTCTCGATATCTAGCCATCTATATTTTTTATTCACTGTAACTCTAGCCTTTTAATCTCTTCTCAGGTCTTCGTCTTCTTTCTACACCCCTAAAACTTATATTTTGGCACAAAGCAAGTTGTTCTTATTTTTTTTTATAGACAGTAGCCAAGTTTAAAGTCTAGATTTGCTAGGAAAGCGTTTAGAAAGGCTGTATTTTCTTTGCTGGCTGAAAGAGGCTCCTTTTCCCGATTGCTTTCTCCGTCTACTTCTTACAGCCCATTCTCTTACACCCTCAAAACTTTCTCACAATATCCATACTCTTTGCAGCTCTTAAATCACAGAGAAGATGAAGAGGGTCGTGTAGGTTTGGCAAGGCCAGCATCTGGGATAATGTTAGACGTCAGCTCCCTTTGGGTGGCGGTCACATGCATATAATTTGCCCTCTAGCTCCGTCTGCGTTAACCTTCCCCCATCACTTAGTTGCTAGAATCCCATACCTTCGTTAACAAGAGCGGGAAAGGCCAGATAGTTAGAGATGATGTGATTTCCCTTTCCTTGTTCTCAGGTGGACAATAGATCACACGTACACTATCATCGGGATCCCTGGGATCTCATTTGGGAAACACTACTTTTTATTACTTTAGACTACAGTTCGTTTACGTCCGTGAAAGTTATCCCTGAACTACAGGAATGCGACTCACTAGCTAATTTCTCTTAATTTGCGCACAGCTGCTTTTTACCTGTGTCGACAATTTTCCTGAAGAAAAATGTTGCCCCTGGCGGAGTGAAAAAGCCTCTTTCAACTTTGCCAGCATTTCAGAAATAAATGGCGTGCTAGCATGAAGTCGCTTTGCAGTGAACCGTGGGCTTGCCAAAGCAGTCCATCCTCCCACGACATCTTGGATGCTAAAGTGAACCTTTGCAAGTGGGGCCTGAGGTTTAAGGCTGGCTGGAGAGGAAAACAAACAGAGAAAGCAACTGGCTTGAAAAGCTACCGCCGTGCCCATCCCCTTTGGGGAAAGCCACGCTTTAACGTAAAATGGTCGAAATTCTTACTAAGTTCAGAAGAGAAGCGGACCACCACAGGACGCCATCTCACGATTCCTTTAGAGTTGTGTTCAACTTGTAAAGGTTGGAAAATTGGCTTTAAGGATGATTTGTTAACCCTGGATTGTGGATGGCCCCAAGTTAGCCTGTGGGGTCATGTGGTTTTTTTTTTTGTTGTTGTTGTTCAAAAGAATGGAAATTGTCTACATAAGCTGTATAATTGGGCTGTGTTCATAATTGTTGTCACTTGGTTTTTCTAGAAAAACAGATGTCCCCCAACATACGATGGCCCAGCTTAGGGTTTTTGACTTCACAATTGTGCGAAAGCCAATAGAATTCAGTCGAACCCATACTTTGAATCTGATCTTTTCCTGTAACAGCGGTACGCAGTGTGGTCCTCCACAGCGGCAGCTCCAGGCCAGTCACACAATCACCAAGGAGGAGAGTGATGCTCTACAGCCCCTGGTGTTGCTAAGCTGGGATGTTCTGTAGGTTACGAGTATCAAATGCATTTTTTTTTTTTTTTTGCAGTACTAGGGATAGGACCCAGGAGCATTCTACCTCCAAGCTGCACCCCCAGCCCTATTTTTTATTCTTTATTTTGAAACAGGGTCTCACTAAGTTGCAGAGGGGCTCACTAAGTAGCAGAGGCTTTCTGCAAACCACGATCCTCCTGTCTCAGCCTCCCAAGTACTGAGATTACAAGCACATGTGCCCAGCTTCAAATGCATTTTTGACCTCTGATGTTTTCACTCTACGAGGGCGTATCAGGATGTAAACCCTTGTAAGTCGAAGAGCACCTGTGTACATTTCTTCTTTAGATTCTAGTATTTTGAAATACAATTACTAGCAGAGTAATCATTAGAGTTATTGACCTTTTTACTGCCTCTAAAACTTGTGGTCTCAGTGAGATGAACAAACTCGACGAGAGTTTGGCTTCCCACCTAGAACTCCTGAGAGCTTGAGTTTCATAGGTCAGCCAGTGAAGGAAGGAGGGAATGGTAATGAATAGGTAGGTGGGGCTGGGGTAGGATCCTCTACCCCACTCTGTGCCCAAGATCAACATTTTCTCTCAGTCGGTCATGAACTAACTGCTGTGAGATTACAATTCGTATGTTCACAGGAAAAATAATCAGCTCATATTCAAAATTTCTCTTTTCCATCCAAGCCCAGGAAAATGAAGTTGGATTTATTCTAATTTAGGACCTTTCATTTGGCTCTGATTCAGTAGGATAAACTTTCTAAGTGGATGTCGAGGGGCTGCTATCTTCTTTACAAAATCCTCAAGGTGTACCTAGGTAATATTGTATCCAAAGGGATAAAAATAGGTTTGGGTGATAAAAAAGAAAATCATCTTGCCCTGCGTGGTGCACATCTGAAATCTCAGTACTTGGGAGGTACTTGGGAGGCTGAGACAGGAGGATTGCAAGTTCGAGGTCAGCCTCAGCAACTTAGTAAAACCCTGTTTGAAAATAAAAAGGGCTGGGGGTGCAACTCAGAGGTAGAACATCCTTGCATTCAATTTCCAGTACCAAAAAATACAACAAAACAAAACAAGAAAAGCATCTTTCTCTTTTTATGTATGTCAGGGATAGATATACATAAATACTTTATGTGTGGTATCAGAGATTCATGGGAAAAAATTGTCTAAAAACCAGAGAGTAGCCGGGCGTGGTGGCGCACGCTTGTAATCCCCGCGCTTGGGAGGCGGAGACAGGAGGATCACGCAGGTTCGAAGCCAGCTGCATGGGCTTAGGAGACCCTGTTTCAAAATATATAAAATAGGTCTGGGCGTGTAGCCCGGAGATAGAAGGGCTTCTAGGAACCCCAGTACCACCAAACAAACAAACAACAATAACAACAAACAAAAACCAGAGAGTCACTAGGAAAAAAAAAGTCTAAAAAAGGTTTCTGAGGGTGATAATGAATAACAGTGGCAAAGCACAGTTGTAAACATTTATATTTTTGACAACTTACTATTTGTAACATTAACATTGGTCATAGTTTCAAAATCTTTGACTCTATTTGGTTTTGAAGAGATTCTCAAGGTCAGACAGTAGAAATAAATGATATATCAATGATTCTTATTATATGCCAATCTAAATGGACAAAATATAACTGCTTTAACTAATTTTAATGTTGCTACTAGTTTATAAATTTGTCACACTTATATTTGCGTTGTTCTATATGTATGTAAAGTCCACTCCCACTACGATGAATAAAATCACTACAATGTTATTTTAATAAAGAATGCCAGTTTTAGTTTAGACAATATTTGATACGTAGCTAATTGATTTGTAGCTGGTCAAAAATTAAGTTATCTTTATTACATAAACATCTTGCTGAAATATACTATTCAAATTTTTGAATACATTCCTATTACTGCTGTTTTCACTGAGCGAAAAGCTAAGGAAAATCTTCTCTTTCATACATAAAGAATTATATCCTCTTTTAATCTCAAACACCAGCATTTATCAAAAAGTGGTTCTGTTTTTCATAGAGGATTGTCCAGCCTAGGCACAAGAAAAACAGAGAATTCTATTAAAAAGAAAACATACACGTGAGCTGTATACTTAACACAAAGAAGACAGCGCGTTCCAAATTAAACAAAAGATATCTTGTTATTTTTTTTCTCAGACAGGGAAGGTTTAAAACCAGACCATTTGTGACTTCAGAGTCATGAAACAGATTGCTGAAATAGTGGTAGACCCCGTGTAAATTTTATGGTAGCGTGGAATTTAAAAAATAGGAACGCCTACAATATTATTTCACCCACAGCATAATAAATATAGAGAATAAGGTCCCTGGAGTTGATGATTTAAACAAATACCGTAGCTCCGGAGGTACCTAACATCGTGAAGACAGTGGCATGAATCTGCTTGGGGTTTAAAACATACTCTTCCTTCACGATTAACATGAGGATAATAACCCGGCTGAGGCCAGCTTTGCATTTTTATTCTGGGTCAGAGGAAGTCACTGAGATAAAATTTCATGTCCTAGTTTGAAAATGCGGGACTTGGTGTTATCATGACTTAGGCCATGTTTTATTCTTTCTTTATTTTTTGCGGGTCTGGGGATGGAACCTAGGGGCATTTGACCTCCGAGCTACACCCCCTGCCCTATTTTTTATTCTTTATTTTGAAACCGGGTCTCACTGAGTTGCAGAGGGCCTCACTGAGTAGCTGAGGCTGTCCGCGAACCGCGATCCTCCAGGTCTCAGCCTCCCGAATGCTTGGGATTACAAGCGTGCGCCACCACGCCCGGCTGACTTAGGCCATGTTTTCAGTAGATTATACTGGGAAAGAAAAGTTGCGGTGGTGCTCAGACCACTTACTGCCTTGGAAAAGTAATGCAGGAGTTCCTCGTGCCTCAGGTGAAGTCCCTGGCGCTGCCTTCCCAGCTCAGCTGGGGCTCAGGTGCAGGGTTTTAGGGACTCCTTAGCCTCCAGGCAGGTAGACTAAAGTAAGCGAAGGAACTGGATTGTGAATTTCTCTTCTTTGGGACAATCAGTAGGCAGAAGAGTCTAGACAGATTTGGGGCAGCCAACTTCATATTGTCCAACATTATTCCAGGCTCATACTTGAGGCTGAGGACTTTGGCAAACATCATTCAACTCACCTTAATTTCTGTGGGTGTCAAATAAGAAAGAACTCCGTGCTCTTTTTCTCTTTTAGGTAATGATGGATCTGAAAGGGTTTTGCAAATCACTTGGTATCTTTTTAGACTCGTTTCCTTGTCAATCGATAGGGCAAACGGGACCGCCTTCATAGACGAAAATGTAGAAGAGGCTAGGTACACAGTAGGTGCTCACTAAGTAGTAATTCTGTGTCCCAGCACCACTGGAACCTAAGGTCACCCTGTGGAGATAGACAAGTCCACCTATGTCAATACAATTTGGTTGTTTGCACCAGGGCAACCGTCCAAGGAAAATAAGACTGTAAACCGAAACGTCACTGTTTGTTTCAGGAAATTCCTACAATCAATTTATTAGCTTATTAGGACAAACGTTTACTTCCCAAGAGGCACAGACAGTCATTTTGCTGAATCCACCAACCCTAAGTGACCAATTCCGTCCGGTTTCTTGCTTTAAAAAGCCTGCCTTTATCTGAGACCAAATGGCCAGAAATGCTCCGTCCAGTTCTGCCTTTCCCTTCTGAGACTTTGCTGAGATTCTGTCAATGTGGTGTTCTTTTTTTTTTTTTTTTTTTTTTTTTTACTCCAGTGAGCTCATATATATTTAATTTTGCTGAATTAACAGTTAATTGACCCGGGATGGTTTTGGGCATCCTACAATCACCATTATTTGATGTTTTGTTTGTTTGTTTGTTTGTTTGGTACTGATGATTGAACTCAGGGGCATTCTATCTCTGAGCTACATCCCCAGCCCCTTTTATTTGGAAACAGGGTCTCAGTAAGTTGCTGATGTTGGTCTTGAGCCTGTGATCCTCCTGTCTCAGCCTCCCAAGTACTGGGATTGCAGGCCTGTGTGTTACCCCACCCAGCTATTTGATGGGTTTTCATCCACTTGATTTTTCCTTCATTTGTGTAGAGGCATAACAATAGCTTTTTCACAGCCCAGACTTTGGGCTACTCTGGTGTTAAATTGGGTTTCTTTCTTTTTCTTTTTTTTTTAAAGGAAGAGCTGTGGGTATAGCTCAGTGGTAGAGCAGTTTCCTAGTATTTGCAAGACCCTAGTTTAACCTAGTTCGATCCTCAGCACTGAAAAAGAATTTTACTTTCATCTTTTTTATTAATTTTTTTTATTTTTTGCCTCTAGAATAGAATTTTATTTTTCTTTTAGTTTTAAGAGTCTTCTCTCTCTCTCTCTCTCTCTCTCTCCCTCTCTCTCTCTCTCTCTCTCTCATTTTGTCTTGTGATCCTGGGAATTGAACCCAGGAACATTCACTACTGAGTTATTCCCCAAATCCTATTTTATTTTATATTAGAAACAAAGTCTCACTAAGTTACTAAGGCTGGCCTCAAACTTGCAATCTTCCTGCCTCCGCCTCCTAAATACTAGAATTATAGAGTGTGCCACCATACCCAGCTCACTTTTATCTATTTTTATTTATTTATTTATTTATATTTATTTTTTATTTTTTTATTTTTTGGTGGTACTGGGGTTCCTGGAAGCCCTTCTACCTCCGGGTTATACTCCCAGACCTATTTTATATTTTTGAAACAGGGTCTCTTACGCCAGCGCGGCTGCCTTCGAACCTGCAGGATCCTCCTGTCTCCGCCTCCCAAGCGTGCGCCACCACGCCCGGCTTTTACCTATTTTTAAAGCATCACTTTTTGGTTGGGAGATATAGGATCAGTGGTAGGGTGTTTGCCAAGCATGTGCAAGACCCTGGGTTTAATCTCAGGGGAAAAATATATATACATAAAAATTTCCTTTTTCTCTTTTTTCTTTCTTTTTCTTTTTTCTTTTCTCTCTTGTCAGTGCTAGGGATCAATCTCAGGGCCTCTCACCTTAGGCAAACACTACCACTGAGCTCCACCCCAAGCCCCATTTTTCATAGCTGACCAATTATAACTGTTTGTATTTCCAGGGCATAGCGTGATGCGACAGGTGTACAATGCAAATAATTAAATCAAGCCAATTAAGATATCCTTCACTCCACATACTTGCTTATTTTGGGGCGAGAACACTTGGCATTTATTCTAAGTAATTATGAGATACATGATAAATTGTTACTAACGATGGTTATCATGCTGTGTGGTAGATCTTAAAAGCCTGCTCTTACTGCCTGAGAGTCTTTACCCTTTGACTGATGACCTCCTGTCCTCCCCTCTCCCACCATTTTACTCTCTGTGTGCATGAGTTTGACTCTTGGATTCCGCATATAAGTGAGACCAAGCAATATTTTTCTTTCTGTATCTGGCTTACTTCCCTTAGCATAATGTCCCTCCGGTTCATCCCTGCTGTCTCAAATGACAGAATCTCCTCTTCCTAAGGATGGCCGGTTTCCCGTTGTGTATACACAGCACCTTTGATTCATCGGTTGGCTCTGCAGTGGACTGGTAGGTAGATTCCGTTTCTTGGCTGCTCGTGAGGACTTCCCTTCAACTTGCCGACTTCACATCTTTCAGCTATACACCAGAAGTGGGATCACTGGACCACATGGTGGTTCTCTGCTGAGTTTTTTGAGGAACCTTTGAACTGTTTTCCATAGTGACTGTACTAGTTGACCAATGGCGTACAAGGGTGCCCTCTCTCCATATCCTCACCGGCTGAGTGGGGTTTCTCCATGATCAGTGTAATCCGCCAGCCTGGTGACTGTCACGAATTTAAGGTTGCCTGATGTTTGCTTTAGGTTGTCTGAAAGCCTCAGGGAGCATCCCCTAAAAGCTCAACTTATTTGACTGCCGGGGACAGCCTAGCTCACTGTTCCTTTTCCTTGTAGGAGCCCCTATTTGCTGAGCTTCTCACAACACATGGTTGGTTGTTCCTGAAAAGATAACAAACAAACAAAAAAATCCAGAAAGCAGCTAAAGCTGGCTATTCTGCTAAGATCACCATGGTGGAAATCGAGCTCGTGAGTGACAAGTGTTGCAGCCAGGGTCCATTGAGCCGGGCCACTGGCTCTGCCCTAGATGTCCATCTGGGTTTGGTAAAGTGGCTGCTAATTCTTTCTTTTTCCTTTGGTGTGACTGAGCTGAACCCTGTTGTTAGCTGTCAGCCTGACTTCGTTCAAATGTGATTCCCCAAGCTGAGTTTCCCATCAAGCAAATGACCAAATCAGTGAAATTTTCTCCATCTGGCTTTGGCAACAGCATATTTTCTAGGTGAGGAGGGAAAAGAAAACCTTTCTCCAAACCTGGAAAGCAGGCAAGTTTTAAATGTATATAAAGTCATAGACTTTTCTTTCTATTTTTATGTAACACAGACAAGTAGGATTTTATACTTGAAGTGGTATAGAGACTATACAGGACAGTCCTTCTCAAATTGGGGTTCCCCCAGAGACTATGGGTTAGGGCTGAGCCAGCGTCGGCAAATCAAATTAGAGGAGGCACAGGCAAATTTGAATTTCGGCTAAACAACAAATACTTTCTAAATGTAAGTATGGCCCAAATATCACATGGGATATACTTATGCTAAAAAGGGTTTATTTTATCTGAAATTCAAATTGAACTGATGGTTCTGTATTTTTATTTTATCTCACAGCCTTCCTGGGGGTTCATAAAGTATACTTGAACTAAAGCCAGGTTTCCTTGCCTGCAGTTCTAGCCTTCTGAGCATGCTGTCCGTTTGCTTTTGCTTCTTAAATTGATTTATTGAGTTACCTGTGTGGTAGGGAGCAGTATCCGATTAGTGAAGAACTACAAAAAAGGTACTGTCACGTAGAAGCAGAAGTTTACTGTGGGAACAGAAAAGGCGAGAATTTAATTGAGTCTTCGGAGTTCAGGCTTCAGGGAGGGAATGGAGAAGTACCCAGCATAGATCTTCAGGGTAGCGGCTGAAAATAACATTCAGCTGTCACAACTCGCTTTAAAAGTGTGTCTTTCTATCTTTCTTACCCAGTCTCATGGCCCATGAAATGCAGTCGGGGAGTCTAGTTTATGACACCATGTTGACTGTAGCCAGATGTTCATATTGAGTTTGCTATATTTTATTGCTGTTCTATTATCTATTAAACTGCTAAAACTCCTAATATCCAGTAGTCACAATCATCGTGTTACAAGGTCTGGGACGCCCATGTTCACCTTGAAAGTATTTTTCAGTACCTTTTTACCTTTCTGTACCATGTATATTGGTATCTTATAACTAAGAGCCCCGCGAAGCCACACTCTGAAGGGAGGGGGGAGAAAAAAAACAACAGAAAAAAAAACACTTCTGGGAAAAATATGTCGATTTAGTTACTGTTTTCATTATCGTACATCATGTTCATATTACTACGGGAAAGAGCCCTGTTCCAATGGAAAGGAAACATTTCCTGATCTGCTGGTATGTAGAAACAACAGCAAATGCAACAGCGCCCCCCGCTGTCCACTGAAGGGAATGTGTGCTTTTGTGCGTGGAGAGGAAGCTGCATTGCCCAGTTAAAGGAGGTCATTCTAATTAGGGGCAGAATCAGATTTATTTGCTGGTGGAAGCGCCGGGCATTAGGGTAACAGGACAGAAGGAAGTGGCTGGATTGAGGCCATTAAACAAAAAATTTTAAAAATGTGTGTGTGTGTGTGTGTGTGTGTGTGTGTGTGTATGTGTGTATCAAAAACAACTTAAGTGTCTGTTGACTCTGGATGGGAACTGAGAATGGAATCAAACCATCTCTAGTGAGTGTCACTATGACGTCCCAGCAAAAGCTGCAAAGGCATTTATCAACTCGATGGTCTTTTAACCCTTGTCTAGGTTGCGATCGATTCTGACACTGAAAAAGCAAATGAAAATCAGATGCAGTTCGCAGTGGTCGAGAGAGGAAGGTGGATTTTGTGCGCTGACCCTGGAACCATAGGTTCTGTGGATTCAGTTTGCTGGGGAGTTTGATCCAGACGCACCTGAAGGTCAGCTGCCTTTCCGGGTGGCCCACCTGGAAGGGCGGAAGTAGCTGTTTACTCTAGGGTGAAATCAATCTGTGAGCGGTGTCAACTTCCCACGGTGACCACTACTTGGGTCAGTCTCTCGTCTCATTGTAAGATTATCCTGGAGTCCCAGCAGGAATGCCTGGTGTTAGAGGTGGGAGGGTATTTAAAGGCCTTCTACGCCTACCTTTTCATTACACTTCACAAGTCCAAGCTGACTTGTCTAAAGTCACTGAGTCTTTATCTCACTTAGAAATTGGTGTGTGTTTTGGGGGAGGGGGTACTGAGGGTCAAAGCCAGAAACTTACACATCTAGGCAAGTGCTTTACTACTGAGTTATATACCCCAACTCCAAATCACTGAATTATCTTTATGCCAACATTTATTCCAACTAGATGCAGTGTTGCTAATAATTTGTTCTGTTTTTAACCTTCTCGATGTTGGCGGCGCAATGAATTTTCAAAGCGATTTTCCATAAAAGGTCCCATTTTCTCAGAGGGGCTCGGGAGGTGGGGAGGTGTTCGGCTACCTGACCAAGAAAACTGAAACAGTTTTATTGCTTTCTGAGTCTGTTTTATTCGTGGAAATGTATGAAGTCACACTCCAAAGAGATGGATGGTTCGTTTTGGTCTGTTGGTGAATTATTCTTCCATAACACTGGTATGTGAAGGGGAGGGTAATGCATATTCTATATCAGGCAGCTCTAGAAAGTATTTAGAATTCCTTCCTCATAAAGATGCTGTCAAATCCAGTTGACCTCACGGGCAAATTAGCATGCTTAAAAAAAAAAGGAGCAGCATTTTAGTGTAATTAAATAATAAAAGCTACTAGTATCTCACTTTATTTTTCCTTCATAGACCAACTCTCTAAGGTTTAATTCTTCTGAGTCTTAGGCTTATAAAATTGAAAAGCAATGTCAAATAAAAGTAAAGCAAAACAAACAACAAACTCGATTTGCCTCTCTGCGAAGGTCTTTTAAAGCATCTTCCTAATTGGGACCATGCGGCCAAAGGGTTCTAATAAATTGTGGCGAGTAGGCTTAAAGAAACCAATTGTTTGTGGATGGCAGGCTCTTAGAAATCTAGTTTGGAAATCTCAGAGACCGGTTGCCAAGCTGTCCCCCTTCACTCAAGCCATTGGGTTCGGGTTTTCTTCGTCACTACGGTTACTGTGAAAGTAGCCCAAGGGCAATTTCGCCTCTGGTTTGCTAAGAGGTGCCGCGTAGACTTCTTCTGTGACCAATTTCCATAAAGTTCGTTTAGCAGTTCAAACTTTATTAAGACTCTTGACAAAAACAGCTGCTAGAATTGCAGAGGAATGTAATAAAAAACATAGAGTCAGAAACAACCAGAGTCTATAAAAGCAATATCCACAGTGGCCAAGCCCCCTTGGGGGTGTAAACTGATCCCAGAAGCTGTCCATACCACGCAGACCCCCGAAAGGGCAGACAGCGGGACACCCAGGCCCCGCGGAAGCTCCGCACTGGAGGCCGCCTGCTATCACCGGCTGATAACCAAGTTAAGGTCTGGGCAGGATGCCAAGCAAAGACTAGGACAGGCAGGGGAAGGGATGGTGGTTTTAAGAGTGAGGGCGCATTGGAGCTAGTTCATTTTATGCTGGTTTTACTATGCAGTAACAAAACAAAACAAAACAAAACTGCAACACATACTCATTTACTAAAGAGAAAACAGTAAATGTTCAGCCGAGGGTGGTTTCCATATTAGCACGCAGGGCACAGATTAGAGGTTGCCAAAGGTGCTGAGGTGCACTTGGAAACCTCGGTGTAAAACTTCAGGCTCGAATAAGAGATGCGGCAGGGATTCGATTAGTGTTGACAATCCACGATTGTTAGGCTTCTCTGGTACTTTTTCTTGGGGGAGCGTGGGGGCTCTTTGGTACATTTTTTCATGTCCTATTAAAAAGATCTCTAGGCATTTATTGCAGGAAAAAAAATAAGAACACAACCGTCGATGTTGCTTTTCACATACAAATGTAATATTCAGAAAATGGAAAAATTAGAAAATGTGGTTTATTTTTGTGGTTTCGACTGAAATCACAAATGAGGCACTTAGAGGAGGCTGGTGTGATCACGGGGGAAATGAAACCAAAAGTTAGTTCTCTGTCTCCAAGGCCCCTCCTCTCTCCATCTCTTTCCTCTCTCTTTCCTCTCTCTCTCTCTCTCTCTCTCTCTCTCTCTCTCTCTCTCTCTCTCTCACACACACACACACACACACACACACACACACACACACACCCCAAAAAAGACGACCCTTTCAGGAGACTCTTTGAATAGAGTCCAATCTCCAAAGTAGAACACAGGAATGGATGTAATGGAGACTGGCCTTTGGTTGCTATGGAAAATCAGTTCGGGGGATCTTGGCAAATGACTTTTTTGATCTTAAGTAGAGGAAAGCACATTTGGTATATTATCTTACTAGGGTACAAACCCACTTGGGGAAATGCTACATTGATAGGGGATAGAAGGGTTTTCATTCAATGTCTCTCTCCAAGAAACCACTTAAACACTTAGTGGATCCAGTTCCAGGACACACTTAAAATTTTCTAAGGGAATGCAGTTCCTCTTTCTTCAGTGTGAGTGTTGTCCCCTGGGTTATCCAGTGCTGCATATAGCCCTGCCATCCATCCATCTATCTATCCATCCATTCATCTATCCATCCATTCATTCATTAAACACATAAAGGCTTATTATGTGCCAGTTACTTTGCCAAGCTATAGGGAACCACAGATAAACACGTAGCCCTTGTACTTCTCAGGACTCTTGTGGTTCAAGGAGAGATAGACAAGGGCAGCCTTTAAGTTCTGTATAGAAGTTGAAAGCACACAGACGAGGGCCAACTAATTCAGACTCGGAGCATCTTGAAAGGGTTTAAAGATGCAGTGACAGTGAGCTGAGACCAGGGACAAAGCTGGAATTAGCCAGGGAAAAAGAGGCACAGGATGTTCTCAGATTGAAAGTCTCCCGCGCGGCCCTGGAAGCTGAGCAGGGCACAGTGCCCGCCCAGGGGAGGGGAGAAGGGAGGCAGGAGGCAGGGACAGCTGTCGAAGTGTCTGGAGTTGGAGAGAGAGAGAGGGATGGTGGTGAGGGGAGGAGGCAGGGAGACCCCACCTGGTCCAAGGAAAAGAGATTCTTTGGTGGGAGCTCTTGGCTTCTCCCCACTCAGTCGACCACTACTCAGGGAAGAACAAAGTCGCCCCTCGGTGGGGATGTCGGCTGTCTCCCTAGGTGCTCATCCTGCTTAAGGGCTGGTTGCAAGGGCTCATGCACCTTGCTCTTGGCAGAGGCGTGAGCAGACAGAGGAACACCCCTTACCCCAAGTGTCGGAAGACATAAAACACAGGCTGCACCTGAAGTCTGCTCTGTCAGCATTCACAGGAAGGAGCACAGGTCAGCTTTGGGGAGGCGGCCATGCAAGTGGGGACTGGAAACAACTTCTTTGGGTCTGACGCCGCATCTCTTAACACTGGGCACTGGCCGGCAGCCTCGTCCCTTCCAGCCACATCCTGGGTGTATGTGGACATCAGCCTGGATGGCTGTGCTTGGGTTACATTTTAAAGATTTTTCAGCTTTATTGAGATATAATTTATATTCTGTAAAAATCACCTATTTCAAGTGCCCAACTCTATAGGTTTTGATATGTTGCATTATTAATTAAAATTGTGGATATATATATATATATGTATATATAACAAAATATGCCATTTTAACAAATTTTTTTGGGGGGGTACTGCGAATTAAACCCAGGGAACAGTCAACCTCCAAGCTACACCTCCAGCCCTTTGCGTTTTCTTATTTTGAAACCGAGTCTTGCTAAATTGTTGAGACTAACCTCAAACTGGCAATCCTTCTGTCTCAGCCTCCCAAGTACTGGGGTTATAAGTGTGTGCCACCACGACCAGCTCATTTTAGCTTTTTTTTTTTTTTTTTTTTTGGTGGTACTGAGGATAGAATCCAGGGGCTTTCTACCTCTGGGCTACACTCCCAGACCTATTTTATGTTTTATTTGGGAACAAGGTCTCTTAAGCCAGCTGAGGCTGGCTTTGAACATACGCGATCCTCCTGTCTCAGCCTCCCAGGCACGGGGATTACAAGTGTGTGCCACCACGCCCGGCTCATTTTAGCAAATTTTAAGTGTGTAGAATTCAGAATAAAATTCATTAGTTACATTCACAATATTGGGCAATCATCACCATATCTATTTCCAATACTTTTTTTGTGGTACTGGAGATGGAACCCAGGGGCATTCTACCTCTGAGTTACACCCCCAGCCCTACTTCTTATTCTTTATTTTGAAGCAAGGTCTCACTAAGTTACAGAGGGCCTCAGTAAGTACCTGAGGCTGTCCACAAACCTGTGATCCTCCTGTCTCAGCCTCCCAAGTACTGGGATTATCAGCATGTGCCACCACACCCTGCTACAGTACTTTTTAAAAATCATCCTAAATAAAAACTCTGCTTGATGGTTAAGTGACAACTTCACATGGTAAGCTCTGATCTACTGTCTCTGAATTTGCCTGTTGTAGGTATTTCATGTTAATTGAACTTTTCAGTATTGGTGTCTCCATGTGTTGGGCTTATTTCAGTATAATGTTTTCAAGGTTCATCCGTCCAGCAGCATGTGTTAAAATGTAATTCTCTTAGTGGCTAAATAGTATTCCATTATACATACTTACCATGTTTCATCTACCCATTTATTTGTTGGTGGACACTTGGGTTGTTTCTACTTTGTGGCATTTGTGATAAAGTGCTTCTGTGAACACCGGTGACAAATATCTGTTCCAAGTCCTCGCTATTAATCCCTTTGGATACATTCCTAGGATAGGTTATATAGTAATTCTATATTTTCTGTTTGTTTTTGTGATCCTGGGGATTGAATCCAAGCTACACCCCAGCCATTTTCAATTTTTCTTTCTGTTTTTGTTTTTAAACAGGGTCTTGCTAGAATGCCGAGAGTCTCACTATATTGTTGAGGCTGATCTTGGATCTGTGATCCTCCTGTCTCGGCCTCCCAAGTGCAAAGATTATAGGTGTGTGCCACCAAGCCTGAGCTATGTTTATTTTTTATTGAGGAACTGACATATTATTTTCCACAGTGGCTAAGCCATTTTATATTCCCACTAGCAATGTATGAGAGATTCTAATTTCTCACCAGTACTCATTTTTCATGTTTTTTAAAAATATTATTATAGCTATCTTAGTGGATATAAAGCAACATCTCCTGTGGTTTTTGATTAGCGTTTCCTTGGTAACCACGGATGCCAAGCATCTTTTCCTGTACTTATTGGGCACATGTAGATCTTCCTTGGAGAAATATCTACTCAAGCCCTTAGCCCATTCTAAAACTAGGTCGTTTGTCCTTTTTGCCGTTGAGTTATAGCAGTTCTTTAGATATTCTAGACATTGAACTTTTATCCCATATATGTATGATTTATAAATATTTTCTTCTACTTTCTAGATTGTCTCTTCATTGCTTGAAAATGTTCTTTGATGATTCACACTGCTTTCAGATGAGGTAAATGCATTTCCCCCTCTCCTCTCTCCCTCCTCTTCTTTTTTTATGTTTTTTTTTCTTTATAAAGACACACTCTTCAGTGACCGTGGGAGTGAGGGGCCTCCGTGTGCCTGGACACCAAGGGGGACCTTTTCAATCAGTTTTTCTCAAAGAGGCCCTTTCTCTCCTGAGGGCATCACCCTGCAGAATCAAAAATTCCTCATGGCGAATTAATCATTTCCCATCGACCGAGGCTACTTTTCAAAGTAAATATTCCAGTCATCTCCTCACTCCTGGGCAAAGTCTTGAGCCCCGCTCAGTCACATCTGCTCCCAGCACCACACGTGCCAGACGTGCATTCCAGAGCGGGAGCACCAGCATGCACCAGCGAGCCATGCTGCGCCCGAGCCTGCGCCCCTCTGCCTCCTCATCCCGGGGAAGAGATGTGCATGAGTGTTTCGAATTAAGTCAGGGTGTGGGAACCTAGTCCTGCCGTAAAATGACAGGAGCCTCAAAGCCGGGGTCATTGCAAAGGGTGCTGTTCATGTTTCCATCCGAGTCCAGGCTGGACTTGGCGTTCTGCGGAGAGTAGTCAAGTTTCATTAACAGGGTCAGGGCCGCTCAGCTCCCCGGGTCCTTCTCAGCCGGGTTTGTGGCCACACCTGCCACCAGCCTTCTTTCTCCCTTAGCCAGCCCCAACTTGATAGATCCCGAGGACAGCAAGAACAACTTAATTCCCTTCAGCCTATGCCAGGGGAAATTCAGCCAGAGCTCCGTGCCTTTTTATTTTTTAACTTTTATTATGGAAAATTCTAAGCACATGGGAAAGAAAACCTCCAAGTACCCATCAGCCAACTGCCACGATCATCCAAGCATGGCCAATCTCGTTTCATCCTCACCCCTTCCCACTTTCCTCTGCCCAGTGCCATTTTGAAGCAAATCCCAGGTCTCATGTAATTTCATTCATGAAGGTTTCAGATTGTATCTTGAAAATGTAAGGATTCAGAAATAGAAAGATCTGAATCCAGGATCACGTGTCAACAAGTATTAGCGGCGAGGTCCTTATTATCATCCCCATATCCGGTCGTGGCTCACATTTCTTTTTTTATACATTTATTGGTGCTTTATAGTCCTATCATAACGTAGTTCACGGTGATAGTGACATCCACGCACACAGCGCTTGGTGGGCTTTCCCCTGGCTCCCTCTCGACTCCCCGTTCCCCATACAGGGTATTGACATTGACATTGGTATCCTCACATACGTACCTAATGTCAACGGAAGCGATTCCTTCATGCCTTCATTAGTTCTCCCTCTCCCCTCATTCACCCCAAGAACACCTCCCTGGCTCCACTGAGCTTTCTCCTCCATTATCTTAAGACCTTCTCGTGTCTCAATTACTTCCTAGCTTCCACATGTGAGAGAAAACATAAGATCCTTCATTTTCTGTGACTGAATCGTCCCATTTAGTATAATGTTCTCCAGGTCGATACATTTTCCTGTAAATGATAGAATTTTATTCTTCTTTATTACTGAGTAGAATTCCATTCTGTGTATATGCCAGAGTTTTATAATGCATTCATCTGCTGATGGTTACCTAGGTTGGATCAATAGTTTAGCTGCTATGAATCGTGCTGCTCTAAACATAGATATCCATGTATTATTGCAATATTTTGACTTCAGTCCCTTTGGAAAGATACCCAGGAGTGGTATAGCTGGAACATACGGTGGACCCATTCCCAGTTTTCTGAGGAAGCTCCACACTGATGTCCACAGTGGCTGCACTAATTTGCAATCCCACCAATAGTATGGAAGAGTTCCAGTTTCCTCACCTCCTCTCCAGCATTTGTTGTTGTTTGACTTCTTGATGGATCGCCTGGCTCACATTTCCAATTGCATCATCAATGTCTTTTAATCCCACCGTCGGTTCAATTGCATCATGGACCCAAAGGAGGTACACACGTTGCATGAGGGCAACGCTCCTCTGAAACTATAACTGTGTGGGGCTTTAAACTAGCCAGATCAGGTCCTTGGGAGAGCGGGCAGCGTGTAGTGTGCTCAGAGGCAGGCTGCATCAGAGCTGAGACCCCCGAAGTTGGTCTCCAGGAGGTGCTTGGAGGCTGTAGTTCTCAGAGGAGAACGTCAGGACTGTGGGGGAAGTCTGGGTGAGACGTTCATTTTGTAGCATTTGAAAATTTCATACTGTGGACATATTTGTACATTATTTATGAGATACAAGCACGGGTTTAAAAATAAAGACAGGATTCTAGTACTTGGGAGGCTGAAACAGAAGGATCACAGGCCGGGGGCTAGTGCGCAGTAATGTAGCAAGACCGTTTTAAAATAAAGCAGGGCTCAGAGGTAGAATGGCCCTGGGTTCAACTGGGTACCATAAATAACCAGATAAATAAATAAATAAATAAATAATAAGATGGTAGGCTTCTAGAGCTGATAAATTCAGCAAAGTAGCTGAATACAAACTCAACTTATAAAAGTTATTATTTTCTATACACCAACCATAAATCCACCAAAAAAATCTTGAAAAAATTCCATTCACAGTTGCTCCCCCAAAATACATAGGAATAAATCTAACTAAAGAGGTAAAAGACCCTCACAATGAAAATTATAGAATAACCAAGATGAAGTTGAAAAAGATCCTAGAAGATAGAAAGATCTTCCACGTTCTTGGACATGCAGGATAAATATTGTAAAGAATGGCCATTCTACCAAAGCAATCTACAGACTCAGTACAACTACTATATCAAAATGCCAATGTCATTCTTCCCGGAGCCAGAAGAAAGTCCTAAAATTCATATGAGAGAATAAATGACCCACAATAGTCAAAGCAATTACAAGCAACAAGAATTTCTCAGGAGGCATCACTATACCTGGTTGATTTCAAATTATACTACAGGGCTATAATAACAAATTTTGCATAGTATTGGCACAAAAACAGACACACAGATCAGTAGAATAGAAGATGCAGATACAGAGAGATTTTATTGCCTTAAAAGACCCCTGTGCTATGCTATTCATCATTCCCATTCCTTTAATCTCATCAATTGGCTTTTGGGTCCTTAACTTTTAACTTATTTTCCCAGACTTGGCAGCGTCTGTTTGTGCTTTCTGGACTGCGGGGCCTCTTGTGTCTCCATCTTTGGACACTTGAAAATTTCTGGTCCTGAGATCCTATTGGCCCATCTTAACCTCAAACTGTACCTCTCTTTCTTTGTCTCTTTGACTGTTATTGAAGTTAATTTATTCCTGTAAATAAAGGAATCACAAAATAAAACATACCAGCTAAGTCAGAGCTGAGCAGAGAAATAGATGAGTGTATGGTAATATTATGGTAGTGGAATTTTGATTGTTCAAATTTTGATTCCCTCCCCTGAAGCTATGAACAAAAGTTGTTGATTGGTATAAATGGGCAGTACGCTGCATGAATATAACTATTTATTTTAATTTTGTAATTACAACTTTTCGGGTTAAGTCATCTCACGGCACAAGTACAGAGGAATAACAATTAGTTAGTTGAAATGTGTGACTGGTATAAAATTACCAGTTTTAAAACAAATAAACATATAAAAACATCTTTCTTTCTTCTACAAATTAAGACTGAAAGGTTATGTTGTCTTGGCCAAGGACCCAGTTGCAAAAGTCAAGGATAATTCGATCTCATGTAATTCCCAATTTCCAGCTCTGATGATGGGTGTCCACAGCACTTTTTACCTTGGCATAGAGTGTTTAGCTTGTGCACAAATGTTTAATAATAATAATACAATAATAATAATAATAATAATAATAATAATAATAATAATAATATGGCAGGCCTGGCAATATAAGCCTTGTTCACTATTTCAGGATTAACATCTGTAGTTATGCAAACCAGAAAAGGAGGAAGAGAAAAAGAAGGAGATTCAGAAGGAGAAGGGGGAGAAGAAAAAGCAAAATTCTTGGCATAAATTGTTCATGGACAGGCGATTTTCATTATAACAGAGCTTGGATTGACTTGGGAAAGCCTGATAAATCCCTGATAAGGTGCCAGATGTTCTAATGAACTTTCTTGGGGGTTTTACCATTTCAAGTCGATGTGTTTTGCCCCAGGGCCTAAGACTGGGATGGTCCCAGCATCTGATACTGATTCTTCAAAGAAGCCCCCCTCCTCTCTTCTGGACATTGAGTGCCCGTTGGAGAGGCTGAAAATTGGATCAGCCTAATAGGGACTGTAGTCAGCCTGGAAGCAATATTCTGGTTCACTTTTCCAGGAACAGAGTCCCGAGAAAGAAAGGATTCTTGGGGTCTTTTCCCTGGCTAAGCACAATGTGTATGTTTTTCAGACAATGCAGGCTGCCTTCTAAAAGCTCCACGCATTTTCAGGTCTGCTTTTTGGAGGTTTGGGCAATGAGATGAGTCGCTCACAAACTATGTATCAACAATTGGATGGTTGACATCCAAGGCTCTAGGGATTTAGAAATGGGTAAAGCAAGGTCTCTTTCCTTGAAGATCCTTCTGACATAAGGGGTGAGGCGCATGCAAATTGGCAAAGCCCAAGATACTCCAGAAACGCAAAGGACACATTTTATTCCCAAGGTTTTGAGATCCTCAGCCCACAGCTCCTACCATTAGGCCCCATGGTTTCTGACACCTACGATTTGCTTCTATTCTCTTCTATATGCATGCTGGCTACTAGACTTGCTTAGCTCATTTCACCAAGGAAACATTCATCACTGTTTGTCTTTATCTGATTGCTCTAAATCTTGCCAAAGGACAACAGGGAGGAAGAAAAAGGACTTAAATAACTGGATACCAGTTATCTGAGAAATAAAAGGATTTTTCTTTAAAAAAAAAAAAGGAACCTGTGTATATATGACCAAAGAAACGCTCTTGTACTACCCAAGAAGCATTATTTTTTATTACTGAACTGTTTTTTAAGTATTAGATCAGCCTTTATTTAATGTTAACTACAGAAAGATGGCCGTGCATGAGGATCCGCTGGTCTATCATGCTGTTCTAATGCTACATTGCTATTGCATTCTTCTAATGCAGTAATAGACTGTTAGATCTGGCAGGAAGCCTAGTCCCAGGGTTGCAAATCATTTTTAATAATAAAAAAAAGCCAATAACAATTGGCTGGTGGTGGCTGCCTGGAACCTGGGTTGAGGAGGATTCTGAGTTCATCTTGGATCTCAGGGATGAAGTTGAATAATTATGTCTGTGGTGGATAAAAAAATGGGGACGGGTGGCATACTTCGAATTTGCCAACTTCCTCCTCCTCCCCTCCTCTTCCTCCTCCTCCTCCTCCTCCTCCTCCTCCTCCTCCTCCTCCTCCTCCTCCTCCTTCTTGTTTTTGTAGTGTTGGGGATTTAACTCTGAGCTACACCCTGAACCCTATCTTCCTTCCTCCCTTCCTTCCTTCCTTCCTTCCTTCCTTCCTTCCTTCCTTTTCTATTTTTTGTAGTACTGGGGATGGAATCCAGGAGCATTCTACCTCCAGGCTATACTCCCAGTCTTATTCTTTATTTTTTATTTATTTTATTTTATTTATTTATTTTGGTGGTACTGGGGTTCCTGGAAGCCCTTCTACCTCTGGGCTACACTCCCAGACCTATTTTATACTTTTTTATTTAGAAACAGGGTCTCTTAAGCCAGCGCAACTGGCTCCAAACCTGCGGGATCCTCCTGTTTCCGCCTCCCAAGTGCGGGGATTACAAGCACACACCACCACGCCCAGCTTTATTCTTTATTTTGAAACAGGGTCTCACTGAGTTGCAAAGATCTGAGGCTGGCCGCAAACTGTGGTCCTTCTGTCTCAGCCTCCCAGATGTGGGTGCACAAGCGTGCACCACCATGTCCGGCTTATTCTTTATTTTGAAACAGGGTCTCCCTAAGTTGCAAAGGGCCTCACTAAGTAGCTGAGGCTAGCCATGAACCTGGATCCTCCTGTTTCAGCCTCCCAAGTACTGCGATTACAAGCGTGCGCCACCACTGCAGCTGGCTTCCTTTTCTTATTGATAAGGAAATGGACCATTCAGAAATTAGAATGTCCTCCTGTGAGCTAGTTGAGCAGAGATGATGGAAATGAGGGAGTCCAGTTCTGTAGAGGAAGCGGCTGCATATTAGCCCTGACCATGCAGTGGCTCTGTGGATCCGGAGAGAGGTATGATGGCTCACACTGAATTCGTTCTCCACTGGAAGCCATTTCTTGGAGGTGGATGGGGTAAGAGAAAGCAGGACGTGACCCAGCCGAGAACAAGGGGAGGGATGTGTTCTGGCGTGAGAGGATTCCTTGCACGAGTGACTGGTCACACTTGGTTCCAAACCTGGCTTATCTTTAACACCCAGACTACCTCAAGACAAACAGTGTCGGGGAGAGAAAAACATCTAGGGGCCATTTGGAAATACTTATGTCACAGCTCAATTGACAAAGGTAGCGCGGGAGCCATGGCGCAGGGAGAGCCAGCCCATCACCCCGCTCCCTTACCTCTGTGCAAAAAGTACTTTGGATAGACATACTTTGTCAGGACTTAGAAACTGATGTTTTATACCAGAAGTTTGCCGTCCTGTGATATTTGCAAACCAAGGATCTTGTCCCCCTCCTGTCAAGAAACAGTCAGGATTCTGACACCCGAATTAGCTGAAAAGAATAATGGCGTTTTTAGAACGATGATGACGAAGAAAGGATTTCCATGCTAAGTAGCAAAATCCGAGGCCCAGAATAATGATAATAAACAAAACAAAACAAAACCTGTTGGATTCTAGAGGAACAAAGGATGAAACTGTGTAACCGTGCCGTGAGGAAACCACTGGTAATATAATCTAACTGGTCCAAAGGACATTTCTTGAGGTCTTAAGAGGAAGTGGTTCCTGGCGCTCTGACGCAAGTGTGTGGCGTTTCAGGTGTTGATGGCCACCTGCGTTCTGGTCTGATGCTTGTTCCCAATTCCTTCCTGTGCTCCGTGAGCTGGGATGGAATTTACATCTTGGTTTGGAATGCCCTGGCTACCACGCTATATTGGTCAGAACGTGTCCACCCCTGACCAAATTCTCTTTCTCTTATGAAGCCTGCCTTATAATCTCACTTGCTGAAGCTAAGTTTTCTGTTTCTTGAGCAGCCGTTTCCTTTACCTTGAGCAGGATTTAGAAACTGATGTCTTATACCAAAAGTTTGCCGTCCTGTGATATTTGCAAACCAAGGATCCTGTCCTCTCATGTCAAGAGACAGTGAGAATTCTGACACCCGAATTAGCTGAAAAGAAGAGCGTATTTGGGATGATAATGATGAAGAAAGGATTTCCATGCTAGCTAAGTAGCAAAATCTGAGGCCCTGCACTTATTTTTAATGCCACCTGATCAGTTGTATAATGCAGTTATTTCAGCTACCCATTTATGGTGTAATGAGCAGATTTGTTTTGCAAGCACTTAGGAGGGGGACTCTGTGCTGCCTGGTTGATAAACTCTCTGGTACTGGGAGTTCCCTATTACACACACACACACACACACACACACACACACACACACGTGTATATATATGTATATACACACATATATGTATATATGTGTATATATACATATATACACATATATATGTATATATACATATTTTTTATTATTATTTTTTGCGGTAACAGGGATAGAACCCAGGGGCATTGTACCTCTGAGCTACACTCCCAGCCCTTTTTTTTTTTAGTCTTCTTATATTTGAAACAGGGTCTCACTGAGTTGCGAAAGGCCTCACTATGTAGCTGAGTCTGTCTGTGAACCACCATCCTCCAGTCTCCACCTCCCTAATGCTGGGATTACATGCATGCCCTGCCACGCCCGGCTTGGGAGTTCCCTACTTTTAAGCAGGAAGAGCTGCCCAAAGCTTTCTTACCTTCATACTGGGGTTTCCTTCTACTCCGGAGGAGACTGCCGTTTACCACGTGTGCCCAGTCTCCACATCCAGGTATATGTGGAAAGGACACCTGTTGCTAGCTTGGAACACCCTGGCTGCATTTGCTTTCACCTCTTTGGCCTCAGGGGCTATATGATTCCATAGGCTGCTCCCAGGCAGGACTGAATGACAGGAATACTGAGGCAGGCCTTCAGCTCTGCCTTGAGGATGCAGTCGTCCAGATAGCTTGTCAGATGTCCTGAGACTACAGAGTGGTCTGGTCGAAGACACTTCTGCCCAAGCCCAGTTTCATCTCTCCTTCACTGTGGGCCAGAGTTACGTCATCGTCTCATGGCTCCCCCAGGGCTTGCTTGGTTCTCTCCACACTTATAGATAGTCCCCCTAGTTTAATCCTGTCCTGACATCTGCTTCTTTGAGGACTCTGCCATGCTTTGGATAAATGTTCCCCCAAAGATTAAAGGCTTGGCCCCCAGCCCATGGTGCTCTAGGTAAGTGAGGGGAATGTTAAGGGTGGAGCCTCACAGAGGGTTGCCCAGGCATTAGGAACATGCCCTTGAAAGGGAATATTTGGACCCTGCTCCTCTCGTCACTCTCTTTCCCATCCCAGCCACAGGTGGGTGATTTGGCCACACTCTCCCATCATATCCTACTTTTTTTTGCCATAAACTCAAAAGTAGTAGGTCCAACTGATCGTGGATAAAACCTCCAAAACTTTGAGCCAAAATAAACCTTTGCCCTCTCTTTCTTTTTGGTATTGGGGTTGATTGAACCCAGGTGCATTCTACCTGTGAGTTCTGCCTCTTTACTTTGAAACAGCATTTCATTAAGTTGCTGTGGTTCTGGCTAAGTTGCTGAAACTGTAATCCCATTATTTCAGCCTCCTAAGTCCTGGGATTATAGGCATGCATCAGGGCATCCATCTACCCTTTTTTCTTTATAAGATGATTATCTCGGATATTTGTTACAGTAACAGAAAGCTAACGAACACAGAACCGTACTAACACAATCAACCTTGCATCTGGATTAAGCATCATGAAGATACAATCAAGAAGCCTCATATGCCAACTCCACGAGTTTGAACTGGGTCTTGAACTCTGCTGAGTCACCAAGAATCTATCATTCCTCACTCCTGGGTGGTAACTAAATGGTTAGCCCATGGAGCTACAAGCTGAATCAGGTTTTCAAGGTAATGAACAATTCATCAAATGTGCTCAAGAAAAAAAACGTGATAGAAAGTAAAAATTGTGGTCTCATATTGGGGCAAGAAAAGGATTGGTGCACATTTGTTCTGCCTATTATACAAAGCTCTGATTATTTGAAAACTGTGAAGATATACTCATTTGGTTAATGTATATGACAATCATGTTACCATACTTTCTTCCAGCTGGCCCAAGTGTTTCTGCTTTATTAGAACTTCAGCAGGAATAACTGTTAAGAAACTCAGAAGGTTGAATAAGGATTGCCAAAAACTCTGTATAGATACTAATGTTGAGCATCCACCTGGCAATTTTGGAACCACTGTTGGGAAGATAATGACTCTGAGTAACACAGTGAGGATGCTCTATCTGCTGGAGGCAGAGTTGGGTTGCGTCAGCAGTCGCCAGCCATCTGTTCACTGGGTTGTGGAAGAGTTCAAAGAAATGGAGAGATGAGACCCTACCTAAGCACCTCATAGGTGTGAATCCCACAACATCCCCATGAAGTGTTTATTATTATCTCCAAAGCGAACTAACGGTTTACATCTCGGCATACCCCTTTCCAGCCCGTTTGTGTGTCTGCTTCTAGTGCCCCGATACCTCTGGGTGCTGAGGTCTCCCCCCATGTGCACTCTACCCCCATGGTCCCAGAAGTGGGGGGGGGTTATGATTTTAAGATACTCAGAGCAAACATTGTTTCATATCTGTTTTTCCATTTGTCAGGATACACAGCGACAAAGTCTTCACCTCTGTAATTGGGACACTCTGTATTTAGACAGAGTTGTTTTTCTTTGGTTGTATCAGTTTACACAGGCTTCTCTGTAATAACTTCACAATTATGCTGTGAACATTTTTCCAGGTTAACACAATTTAATGGGAGGATGGCACCCCATATGCTGTGTAGACCACTACTTGTTTTTTAAGCAGCTATCTGTTACTGAATATTTTGTTGTTGATTTTTTTCTCTCAAATTGTTTCTTTTTCTTTCCAATTACAAACAACACTGCCAGGAAAATTATTTTACTAATTCCTTTAGTTTCTTTTTTTCCCTAGGAAATATTCCTCAACAAAAGCTTTCTGGATCAAAGGGCACTCACATTTTTAAGGCTTTAAATACTTTTGCCAATACTGCTGTTTTTACTAGCATTCCCACAACAGTCTAGAAGAGTGCCCATTTTTTTCTACATCATGCTCTTACAATATGATTATTTTTGCTGATTTGATATATGGAAAGTATCCCGTTGTTTAAAATTTATTGTTCCTCATTACTTTTTTTTTTAACAGGTGGGTTTGCTGGGAAATGAACCTGTTCTTGCTAAGAATTGAATTCCTGGGGCTTTGAGGTCTCTGGCTGGAGATACCTGTGTTTTCAAATGTAGGCTTTGTTATTATTCAGGGAGGGTGAGAACAACGGGTCAGGAAGTGATGCCTTTGAAAATATAGATAATTGTTCACAGCTCCCAGGAGGAAGGGGCATGCCCTGTCATGGGGAACAGGGCACGTAGAAAAACACCAGTGCTGGTCAGGAGGCAGAGGGAGCGGGGCAGGGAGTGGAGCAAGGGACCTGGTTGTGATTTCTTTGGGAAAGAACAGGTGAAGTAGGGTAAGCAGGTTGAGGATGGGCCAGTTTGAATTATTTCAGGGCTTAGAGGCACAGTGCTGGCCCTCACTCTCTGCCGGTTACTGGAGCAGGTGAATGATGTCCCAGAGTATGGAAACCCAATGGAAGGGGAAGTTGTGTGTCAGGGCTTCCGCTTGGCTGGCTTACCTGTGAAGGGTACATTGGCAAGTGAACTGTTTGCTCTCTCTGGGAATTTGCTTACTCTGGGGAAGGAGCCAGTTTCTCCAGGGTCAGCGAGGCCCCCCAGACCATTGGAGGGTGGTAGTGTAGAAAATCAGAGGCGTGGCCAGGCAGCATGTCACTGGCTTCTGGACGGTGCTGTTGAGAGTGTGTGGCTGAGTGAGTGAAATGATCCAGGCTCCGGGGGATGGCCAAGGGGATTCCTTTCACAGGATCGCCATGCTCGCAGGCCCAGCTTGGAGGACCGATGACAACTGGTCCTGGGAATCCCCTGTGCACCCCTGGACACCTGGGGGGGGGACCAGGAACATCCCTCACCTTTCACCACCTGCACCAATTAGGGAGATCAAGATGGAGCCTCAGAATACCTTGCTAAAATTGTAGACAGTTCCATCAAACTTCTACTTACCATTTGCCATGGGAATGCTAGAAATCTCTTTAAAAGGGAGGGAGAAGCCTTGCTATTTAGAGTTCCCTTTTTCCCCCCTCACCACATATTCTATTTTTGAGGCCTTCCTTATATATTTTATTCAGCCAAGGCTCTTTGCCAAGAAGTTTCCATTCACCCCCCACTCCCATTTGAGGCCAGGCTTGCTGTGAGCTTAGTTTCTACAATTTCCCTCCCTGCCTCACCCCTCCCTCTGCAAAACACAGCTAATTGATGGTGAATTTGGCCACAGAAGCCTATTATTGGAAGCGATGGAATACAGGAGGATTTATGAACTAGATTTTTTTCCCTCTTCTTCAAGAATTACAAGCTAACCCCAAATTATAGCAAGAATTCTTCAGGTTCAATAATTAAAAGCAAAAGGCAGTCCCCATGGGTGGGGGAGGAACAGTGCGGTCTGGAAGCTATCTTTCAAATTGAAGCAGACTGTGTAACTCCTAAATATTATGGATACAAATTAGCTATATTTGATCACTGGATCTGATTTACCCTAATTGTCTTCGTTTCTGTGGTTTCCTCATGCATTTTGTTTAGAGCCCACTTGGTTTAGCAGCAGCTCAGGGCTGAGGTCTGGGCTGGGCTGGGCTGCAGCGAGGGTGAGGGCAGGTTTAAGATTTGAGGAAGGAGAGAGGAAGATGAAGAGGAGAGAGAGGGGGAGAGAGAGAGAAGGAGGAGGAGGAGCAGGAGGAGGAGGAGGAAGAAGAGGAGGAGGAGGAAGAGGAGGAAGAGGAGGAGGAAGAGTGGAGAAGAGAGAAAAGAAACAAAGAAAAGAGGGGAGAAAGATGCAGAAAAAAGAGAAGAAAGGAAAGATAGAAGAGAGAGAACAAGGAAAATAAGAGACAGAAAAAGGAAGAAATGAGAGAAGAGGCAGATGGAGCCAGAGAGAGAGAGACAGAGTCAGGGAAAGACATAGAGACAGGTAGATATGTTGGAAGAGGTGAAAAGAGGGAGGAGAGAAAAAGAGACAGATTGAGGAAAAACCAAAGAAAAGAGAACTGAAAGGGAAGGAAAGGAGATAAAAGAGAAGGAAGGAGATGCAAATAATGAGAGAAACAGAAGAGGAGGGGAGAGAAGAAAAATGAGAAGCAGGGAAGAAGGAAGGGAGGAAAGAAAGGCATCTTATCATTATTATTTTTTAGGTATATGTGTTTTTCTTCAAAGACAAAGAAGTCTTATACCTTTAGACCAAAGACACGTTAAAAAGGCCAGCCCCTTTCGTTATATGAAACGTCCTGTTGTCTCTGAGATGACTGATGTGAACCTGAGGAGAATTTGAAACTCGAGCCATCAAGCAACCAGAAATTATGACCTTATCTAAAAATTTAGGCCAGAAAACTGCAGACCACTGCAGTTGGGGCATGGGGTTTAGAAGTCTCCCGAGAAGTGGCTTTCCCACAAGATTGCCGATGCCGCCTGCTTCTGAATGGATGGGAAATATGGCAAGAATGTGTTTTTGCTCTTAGTATCTTTTGTCCTTTTCTCTGGTTTGGGTTAAAAGCAGAAAACCCAGCGATGCTAACAAGGGGCAGCGAACATCCCTCGAGGGCCGATTTGGAGTTTAGGCCACTCGGGCCTGGGTTTCGGGAACGTCGAGGCCGGCCCCCTCTCCAAGCTCGGTCCTCTGTTCCCAGAACCTCTGCCTGTGGTCGATGTGGCGCTTATCGGAGGTGGCTTGGCACGCTCACCCCCCTGGAGACTCGAGTTCACATTCCAGCTTGGTTCAGAAGGGAAAACAAGGCTGGTGGTGTTGACCCTGTCTTCGTGGGCATCTGTCACATGATCCTTGTGCACACGCATGTGCGCACGCGTGCGCACACACACACACACACACACACACACACACACACACACGGCTTGCTCTGCTGAGATGCTGAGAGTCCCAGACAGAGGCAGGAAGTGCTGAGCTTGGGAGCCTGGGAGCTCAGCACTGAAGACTGAACCTAGGGTGGGGGCTCTACTTCTCAGCTACACACGTGACCCTTTTTATTTTGAAACAGGGTATCACTAAGTTTCTGAAACTGGCCTCCAACTTACTAACCTCCTATCTCAGCCTCCCAAGTACTGGGATTCCAGTAGGTGGGCCCCAGTCTTTCTTTTCTTTTGGTTGTTTTGTTTTGTTTTGTTTTTGCAGTACCGGGGATGGAACCCAAGGGCATTCTACCTCTGAGCTATATCCCAAGCCCTATTTTTTATTCTTTATTTATTTTGAAACAGGGTCTCACTGAGTTGCAAAGAGCCTCACTAAGTAGCTGAGGCTGTCCACGAACTACGGTCCTTCTGTCTCAGCCTCCCCGATGCTGGGATGACAAGCGTGCACCACCACGCCTGGCTTAGTCCTTTGTGTTTGACAGGCACCTTGCTGCAGTTGACCAGGCTCCCTACACACCCAGCACCTTGGCAGAAATAAATACTGTGGGACGTGGGAGCTGTGTTTGCCATCCCACACACCAGAGAGGAAAAAGACCCAGCACGTGTGTGTACGTGTGTGTGTGTGTGTGTGTGTGTGTGTGTACACATGTACAATGGGATTATGGCTGACTTCAGGATGGATCTCAAATCAATGGTTGCTTTTCTCGGACCAGCTACAAATACTCACACTGAAGCCAGGTGTGGTGGTGCATGCCTGTAATCCCAGCATCTGGGAGGCCAAAATGGGAGGATCGTGGTTCTCAGACGGCCTCAGCTACTTAGTGAGGCCCTCTGTAACTCAGTGAGACCCGGTTTCAAAATAAAGAATAAAAAATAGGGCAGGGGGTGTAGCTTGGAGGTAGCATGCCCCTGGGTTCCATCCTCAGACCCGCAAAAAAGAAAAAAAAAGAAAAAAAAAGTTCTCTGTGGCTTTGGAAGAGGAAAGAATTTTATACAGATTACGAGTCTCGTCAAAGCTTTTCATCTGTTTACATGAGGAATGTGTTTAAAATCATCCATAATTTAATAATATGTTGCTTTAAGATGGCAAGTATTTTGAAATAGATGACTTTGTAGCTATCACTAAGCCTTCTAGTCTTTTAATTTTTACTTGCTAGAAACTTTGGCCGGACTTCCTCCATCCATTCTAATTTGTTAGCGTTTATTCAGTGTATGAAAATAATCTGTTAAAATTGTATTTATTTTATAGCCCACTGTCTGTTAACAAAAACAAAAGAAAATTATCTCCCACATTTGATTAGTTTCATTATTTTCAGTTAAAAATTTTGTTCCTGCATGCCCTTGACTTGTGATAATTTAAGCTTTCATAGAAATAGCTGTTTTCTTCTTCTTTTCTTCCTTCCTTTCTATCTTCTTTCTTTCTCCTTCCTTCCTTCCTGAAAGGTTCGAGCCCCTGCCCGCAGGGGGCGGGGCCGGAAGCTAGGAGGCGGAGCCCGGTGATTCCGAGAGGGGACCATGCGATCAGGAAGAGTTCAGAGTTCAGGGAGAGAAGCCCAATAGAGGGACAGAGAGACAGGCTCTCCCCCACCAGCCCCCGCGGGGGCTGGCGGCCGACTCCCATGAATAAAGACATCCATACCATCTATAATGGATCTCCGCGTGTATCTGTGCGACAGTGGGACCTGCCGATCACAAGTTTAAGGCCAGACTGGAAAACTTAGCAAGAACCTGTATCAAAACAGACATTTTTGAAGAGGACGGGAAATGTCGCTCAGTGGTAGAGCTCTTGGCTAGCATGTGTGAGGCCCTGAGTTTAATTCTTAGTCCTGAACAACCAACCAACCAAAACAACAAGCAAAAGTGAAACCAAACAAACAGAAAACCCCAAACTAAAACAAAAAGCAACACCAAACCCAAACAATAACAACAACAAAAAACCCAACAAGCAAACAAATGCAAAAACCACGTTTTAAAACATTTTGATTTATTTAAGCTCTGATTTATTTAAGCTCATTAGTTTTCATTCTAGATGTGTTTCTGCTACTCACAAGCTTATTAACCCCGGAACCATAAACGGGCCTCTTTACTCTTTTTTGCACAACGTGCCCAGACCCAGCAAACGGAACTGCATTAACTACACAAGTGTTAACTTCATGAAGATGGAAATATGCGCATGTCTTTATTTACTACTACTTGGATGGGAATCTCCTTTTGAAAGAGAGTGGAGTTGTATCAAAATTATATTTCACTGTGACAAATTCAATTTTATGAGTTTAGCAAAAAAAAAAAAAAAAAAAAGACTATTAAGCATGGGGGTCAGTTACACCCATTCATGAATGTGTATCCGCCCCGCCCCCAGTGGAGCGAGGTAGGTGATTCTGGGTACCCGGTGCTCCCTCTTCTGTGTGAGTTCATGCTTGTCTCATGATCTAAACATCTCATGAGCTGAGTCCAGGCCTCTAAACCCACATCCACAACTTCAGTTAGTGTTCACCCAGAGAAACAGCCAGTGCTTCCCACAGAGACAGAAGCGACTGGAGATGGGTCACTGTGGGCCTTCTGAGAATTGGTCAATAGGATGCCCTCTTTCCTACTTATGTAGGTACTGATAGTAGGGGCCGCCTGATGGGTGAGCTGCAGCTCCACCACCAAATTAATGACAGATGGACGTTGTTTTCAGCACAATTTGAATTCCCTGGCTTCTTTCTCACGTTCCCTTCCCCGATGTTTCTGTGATCCTGTCCTGAACTCCAGGCTGCACGCAGCGCTCACCATCGCCAGCTGAGACAGCCCCAGGCCAAGGGACGAGTCAGCAAGCCTGGGGTTCCGGCAGGGCTGAAGGCAGCACCTCGCTTGGCAAACGCAGTATTTGAAGCAGAAAACAATTCTCTTCAGTTCCACATGCAATTTTTAAAGAAACATCCCTGGCTTTAAGGTCCCTTTTTAGAGTTCTCAAGGAGGCAGACAAGTTCTGCTTAGCCATGAGGCCTATGCCGAGTTCTCATCTTTGACTTTTAAATGTTCCATTTTATAAAAACACACCCTGCTCCAAAGAGAACCGGGGCTGTGGAATCCTACTATTTGCTATAGCTGGTATACTGGAGAGTCAACCGCCTTCAAAATTTTAAAGCTTTTTCATTTTTTTGTCATGAACCAAATGTTAAAATAGATTGTTCAAAATTATGAAGTGAATTGGGGCATTTCTGAGCCCAAAATACATCTAAACTACATCTAAAATACATCTTCTCTGAATGAGTGATCAAAGTTGATTTGGGGTGTGTGTGTGTGTGTGTGTGTGTGTGTGTGTATTACTGGGGATGTAACCCAGTGGCATTCTACCTCCGAGCTATACCCGCAGCCCTATTTTTTATTCTTTATTTTGAAACAGGATCTCTCTGAGTTGCAAACATCCTCACTAAGTAGCTGAGGCTGTCCTCGAACCGTGATCCTCCTGTCTCAGCTTCCCAAATGCTGGGATTACAAGTTTGTGCCACCATGCCCAGCTCAAAGATGCCTTTTTTAATAGAATGAAAATGTGCATGACAAATTGAGACTCCAGTTTTCCCTTGATTGGACCTGACAGTCACCTGGATCTAAAGTCCCCTTTGCCTCATGGTGAAAGTTCACCTTTCCTTGTACTCCAGCTAGACGCGCTGAGGACCAAGACAGTCAGCCTCAAGGTCTGGATTAATTCTTCTTTGATGGTTCTCAGAGTCACTCTGTAGATCTCTACCACAGCTCTGCTGTAAACCTTTATCCCCCTTTCTCTTTCTAGACCCTACTTTTCTCTTTTTGTTTTTATCTGCCCTGAACAGTTCTGACCAGTAGGAAGCATGGGTTCAAATAACCACAATGATTTACACATTGATACCAGTTCTGTGAAAGACTTTTCACCAGTTTGTCTGGGCCCCTGCAAGGATCTTTTTTTTTTTTTTTTTTTTTTTAATCGGGGCCTTAAACTGGGTCCTTATTTTGGACCCAGAATCCCAATAGGAGAGATTCAACATACGCATATACTTAGGAAGTGACTTAAAAGATAGGTCTGCCTAGAGGGAAAAATTAATGCAGCCACTCCAGAAAGCTGCTGGGCAGTATCTCCTAAAGCTGAGCATAGGCATTACCTAAGTGTCAACAATTCAACAAGTACATATATAACAGAAATGCACACACTGCGTTCAACACAAGGTCCTGTGTAAGTCCGTGCATGGCAGCTTTTCATAACCTCGAATGTAGAAACAATTCAAGTATCGTTCATGTCACTCTGGTCACTCTGATGTGTTCACCAACTGGAAAAGGACGTAGAAGATATAAGAAGTTTATATAGCAGCATCAATGAGAACCACAAATGTATTGTACCGCCAGTGATGGTCGAGACAAGGAAAGTGCAAGGCTGTTTACATAAAGCTCAAAAACAGAACGATGGTGTTAACAGTAAGTGAAAGGGCCACCATTGGCAGCGGGCCAGTGGGCACCCTGTGGGCCCGCGGGCACCCCGAGGAACGTGGAGGGTGCTTGTGATGTCGGTTCTTAGGTCTGGGAGCTGTTGACATCGAGGTGTTGTTCTCTTTTCAAAAATTCATGCATGGTCGGCCATATTGACCTGGGACCCACTCTAGGCCCTCCTTCTGTTTCTTGGTCTTCCAGTGAGGCCTGGATTATTTGGTCCTGTAGTGCATGTCAGCCAGAAACAAGATAGATTGCTGTTGTGGTCTGAACACAGAGTGTCTCTGGGAAAAACTCAGGTGTTTGCAATACAAACATGTTCAGAGATAAAATAATTGAATCATGAGATGCCATCCTTATCAGAGATAAATGCACTGGAGATCCTTTGAATGGATTTACTGGGGAGTACTGTAAGCAGATAGGATGTGCCTGGAGGAGGTAGCTCACACCGGGCATCTGTCCCTGGTCTCTCTCTCTCTCTCCTTCCCGGCCGCCACAAGCTCAGCTGTCTTTCGCCATGCATTACCTCCCCCACGTTCCTGCCTTAGATCCTGCTGATCATGGATGGAACCTCTGAAACCCTGAGCCAAATAAAACTTCCCTTCTCTAAGTTGTTCTCGTAAGGTGTGTGAGTCACAGTGGCGAAAAAGCTGATACAGCAGCCGAGGACCTTGACACGAACTTTCCAGAAAAATCTCTCAGATGTGTAGAATCAGATGTGTGCTAATAGATGGCACTAGAGAACAACAGAGCTCCTGTTTTAATTTAAAAAAAAATTTTTGTAATACGAGGGATAAAACCCAGGGCTTTGTACATGCCAGGATGTGCTCTACTACTGAGCTATAGCCCTGGCCTTTAAAAAAAATGATAAAATTGAGACAGAATTTTGCTAAGTTATCCAGGTTGGTCTCAAAGTTATCATCCTCCTGCCTCAGCTTCCTGCGTACTTGGGACCATAGGTATCCATGCTCTCTCCTCCCTTTCTTTTTTGTAGCTATCAATATCCTCCTGAGCCTCAGGACAATTCAGTATATGGTCTGTGGCTCCCTTCTGTGGTTGAACTGAGCTGCCCTTCAGACCCCATATTAAGTCCAGGCCACCAGAAGAAATATATCCTATATGAAAATGATAATAATTAAGGGGAATTTAGTGAGAGGACTCTTGATAAAGTTGTCATCAGGGTTATAGAAAAACTGCAAGTGATACCACAGTAACATCCAGGGCTATTAACATCCACGCCTATACCTGATGGTTGAGGATGGCTAGTGGTTACAGGAGTCTGAGAAGGAAGTCCTGTGGAGACAGTCACCTTAGAAGAACTGTCACTTTAGCTCACGGGACATAGCCTACATGTCTGCTCATTTTTTGTTACTGTAATAAGATACCTAAGGTGGCTCACTTTATACAGAAAAGAGGTTTATTTAGCTCACAGTTTGGAGGCTCCAACTCCAAAATCAGGGGGGTCCCATGGATTAGGCCTCTGGTGAGAGACTAACGGTGAACAGCATCATGGTGGCTGTGGATATGAGAAGGAGAGATGTCACCAGCAAACAGGAAGCCAGAGAGCAACTCAGGGCTTGGGCTCCCTCTCAAGAGAGTTCGTGAGTCCCATGAGAACAACTTAATCCCTTTAGAGGGCAGCTCCCCAGTGATCCAAGCAGAACCTATGCAGGTTACCAAGGTCCTCTCACTAGGCCCCACCTCCAAAAGTTCTGTGCCATCATCCTGGGGACAATGTTGTCAACACATCAACTCTTTGGGGGACAAACTATCTCCAGACTACGGAAGCCCACCGGACACGACTCCTCATGAAGGAGTTGGGGAACAAATAGCTTGGCCTAGCTCTCCATTTCCACCCCCCTGGAGGCTAGAGAATGGAGGACCAGGCCAGGCTCCCGAGGGCCCAGGCAATATGGAGAAGGCCACAGAGTTGCTGCAGAGGGCAAGGTAGAAAGCCTTTGGCGCAGACTTAGTGGACTACGCGGAGAACACCAAGAGCCCTAGGGTCCCGCCATCGTTGGCCAGGCCCTCTGTAGCCTGGCTTTGCACATCCACAGCTTTGACTGGAGAACAAAATGGGTTTGAGTTTGTTAGCTTTAGATACCACTTTAGAAAATGTTCTACTGATTATTGATATGCTCAAAAATATTCTAGTAAGTTAAACTATTAAATGCATTGCACAGGATTATCCTGGAAGGAAACACAGTAAGAGTTTCTTTATTTTATTTTATTTTTTTTCTTTTCTGAACCTCTTTTCTTAAATGCAAACATAATGGAATCTAAAACAGACCAAAGTAGAAGTTGTCACATGTGAGCTGGGAGTAGATAACCTTTGAGATAGACAGGAACAGGCAACAGAAAACTAAGGGGTAGAAGATGGAATTTCAGTTTGTAGCTCCTCCTTAAAACCTGTGCAACTCCTTTCTCTCAAATACAACATGATCTGCTTGGATGCTTCGGAATCTCAGTGGTCACTGGAGAACCTTCCTTTTATCGGCTGTATATTTATCGTAGGCTTATTAATTATATGTTATCTTGGGCTTATTATTAAATGCGATGAGATCAGGAGGGCACGTCTATGCTAACACTTTATGTATATTTAAAACATGAGTGATTTTTGTTGGGATATGAAATCTGCTCAGAAATGTGCCCACATCAGCAAACAGCTCGATGAAGTTTCTCACTGTGGACATGCCTGACGAGACAGCAGGCTTTGACGTCGTCTAGAGTTTTGTGTGCAGTCGGCCAACAAGTGAGGCGCGGCGCCCGGGGGGCACATGGCAGCTGCCATGTGGGGGAGTCAGTGGGCCATAAATCAGACCCGCCTTCTTGTTTCGGGTGCGCTTAGAAAATGATGGGTTTTCCTGAGGAGCAAAAATTATCACAGAAATATGCCTGCTCTCTGGGAAGGAAAGAAAAACAAGATAGTTAAGTGGGTTGGAATGAGTTGAAGGTTCCACAGGAAGTGTTATGCCACATTTTATAGAAATGGTGGTGTATTGCTCATTCGTGGCTGGCCTCCTTGACTTATCTGGAAGAAACAAGAGACATTAAAGATGTCACATATAAATGTCATTCATTCTAAGGCATTTCGGGCAGATGGATGAACATTGGGGAAGGGGTTAGTGTAAAAAGATGTGTTTGTAGAAACTGGGTCGAAATCTCTTGGCCAACAGTGGGCTTCATAAAAATGTCCGCCTTGATTTCTGCTAGTTCATCACCTGAAATTCAGTAGAATGAGTCAGAAGAAAAGTAATCTAATGCATGTTACCACTCCATCAAGTTCACTGTCACAGTGAGCTGTGGATTTAATGATACTGACCAGACTTTACAAGTATTGGGTTCTCTTGGCCCATTAATAATATTTAGGGTTGCGGTAACCGCAAATGAAGTTATGGTGGCAAGGCTCATAACAACGAGCCCTGCAGTCTTGGGGCTTAACCTACTTTCTGGTTATGTTTTCCATATAGGATTACATAATTGGCTAGCAAAGGCATAATGGCTTGGATGGAATAATAGCATAGTCTGACTTCCTCTCAGTCCCCCACTCTCTGAAAACCAGATTCATCCCCAAACTTTACAAACCAAATAAATATTCCTCCAAGTGATTATTACATTCCAGTTGTCATCCGGCTTGTAATGACTGCTTTGCAGTGTTCGCTGATGGCCCGAGCATAACATAAATCTTGTCCCGATCCTCCATGTCAGCACAGGCATTAGGGAGCATAAACCATCCCCAGCCTGGCCTGTCAGTTGCTACGATGTCCTCAGTCCTGGCTAATATAAACCTTGCCTAGCCGGCCCCAGCAGTCACCAGACAGGAATTTTATGGTTGCGTTTCCTAAGCCAGATGAAAGTGATTATAAACTACAAGGGTTCTTTTGATATGACCTATTAATAACCATGTTATATTTTGATGGGGGTGGCAGGGAGTGTTGGCCCCAGGGTGGGCGAGAAGTGGTTTCTGCCTCCTGATGCTCCAGGGTGATGCCTGGGGTCTTTCCCCCGCTTTAGCCCTCACCTATGTCTCCCACACAATTGTGCACTGGCCTCCTTCTGTCCCTCCACTGAGAAAGAATGCTCGACATTCAAGCTATTCCAAGCAGCATCCTTGATGTCTCATTTCATGGGTCTGCTTCACACTGCGGTGACCGCTCGCTGTTAACTCTCATACCTTGGCTGTTTGTCTTGGCAACTCCCCCTGTTTTGCTAACTGGACAGAATCAGGCCTCTGCAGCCTCCCCTGCACACAGGGGAAGGGGCGCCATCTGTCATCCCTCGGCTAGTGGGACACCAGGCTAAAGCCTCTGGGCAGGGCGAGGGGGTAAAGGTCCTTCATCTTTCTCTTTCTCTTTTGGTGAGCTGAGAGGAAAATGCTAGCGGAAAGATTTTACTTACAGCCCTTTGGGGAAACTTTGAAGCACAGGATGAGGAGAGTTAGTAGGGACGAGTCAGCAGTGAATACCTGGAGGGGGGCGGGATCCTGGATGCTTCCTGCTCCCTGATCAGCTCTTTCATGAGGAAGCTCTTAGCACACTATCCATAAATGGAAAGTGTCTGCTTGGAGAGTGTTGTGAATTCCACTCGTCCATTCGAGCTACCAGGGACCCACTTGGGGGAGAGGAGGGAGTCAGGAGCATTATTCTGGGCAAAACTTTCCAACTTCAGTTCTCGAGGCTCCTCAGAAGGAGCAAGCAGCACCTGATGCCAAAGAGAAGAAGAAGGGGAGAGGGGATATGCAGCTTTAATGTAGAAAGTTCTCTGAGTGAGGGATGAAAATGAGCATCAGATTGTTCAGTTAGAAAGGGCCCAGCAAGATGGTGAAGGATTGGAAGAGTGAGTTTTCTAGTCAAACGTCAGAGGATTTTCTCACCATTGGCGTCTGCTGAAGAAAGCCGGAAGGAGAGGCCAGAATGTTCATCCAGTATTGACCACCATGATTCGGTGGCTTGTGGCCTGTGTCTGGCAGTAGCTTTCAGAAAACGTTGGCCAGTTGCTCCCAGTTTGGTTTCTTCATTGACTTTTACTAGAGGTTTGCATATTTGACCACATGTTCAAAAAATCCTCCAAAATAAAGAGAGGGAGAGAGAGAGAGAGAGAGAGAGAGAGAGAGAGAGAGAGAGAGCGAGCCAGCCTTTGGACAACTTCAAAAGAATCAAACAAATTCTCATACTGAGGGCCAATTCATTTTCCACAGAGGAGTCAAAAACATGTTGCAGAAAAGACAGGCTTTTCAACAAGTGGTGCGTGGGAAACTGGATATCCATGTGTAGAAGAATAAAATTAGACCCTGGTCTACACAAGAGTCAGCTCAACGTGGATCAAAGACCTAGAAAACTATGTAACCACTAAAAGAAACCATAGGATCAACTCTCCAAGATATAGGCACTGGTAGAGATTTCTTCAACTAGACATCTAAATCTCAGGAAATAAATCTGATAATTAATAAATGGGATGACATCAAATTGAAACTCTTGTAAGGAGCAAAGGAAAGCATTATGAATCTGAGGATAGAACCTACAGAATGGAAGAAAGTCTTGCATCTGCTTCTTGGATGGAGGACTAGTATACAGAATATATAAAGAACTTAAAAATTCCTAATACTAAAAAAGACTAGTCAGATAATGGGAAATTGAGTTGAGTAGATACTTCACAAAAGAAATACAAATTACCACTAAATGTATGAAAAAATGTTCAACATCATCACCAGTCAGGGAAATACAAATCAAAACTACACTGAGATTCTAACTCTGGTTAGAAGGGCAACCATCACACATAAAACAATAAGTGCTGGTGAGGATGTAGAGAAATAGGAACTCTTACACACTGTTGGTGGGGCTGCAAATTAGTACAACCACTATGGAGATCAGTATGGAGGTTTCTCAAAATACTTGAAATAGAACCACTGTATGACCCCACTATACCACTCCTTAGCATCTTTACAAAAGAACTAAAGTTAGAATACAGTAGTGATTCATGCATATTTGTGGGTAGAGCAGCACATTTCGTAATAGCCAAATTATGGAAGCAACCTAGGCGTCTATCACTGGATGAACAAATAGTGAAAAGGTGGTATATACATGCAATTTTACTCAGCCATAAAGAACAGCAAGATTATTTCATTTGCAGGAAAATGGATGGAATTATAAACTATTGTGCTAAGTGAGATCAGACAGTCGAGGGCCAAATATTTTCTCTCTATGTGGAGGCTAGAAAGAAAATAAGAAACAACAGAGAATCTAGATAATTGAGGAGAAAGACAAGTAGAAGAGTGGAAGAGGATTGAGACAGGAGGCTGGGGAGAAAAAAAGGAAGAACTGATGAAAGAAACAAACAGTTAAATTATGCTACACCCATGCTCGAAGGTATCAGGACCCACATCACTATTATGTTTAGGGAGGAATGGGTAGCATGGTGTGATCTGAAGGTAAATATACCAAGACCTGTGTGCATGTTTATTTGCTTGACTTTGAACCTCACTGTGATTTATAGTTATGATGTACCAATAAAAGTCTATATATATATATATATATATATATATATATATATATATATATATATGCCAGGCGTGGTGGTGCATGCTTGTAATCCCAGCATTTGGGAGGCTGAGACCCAAGGATCACGGTTCACGGACAGCCTCAGCTACTTAGTGAGGCCCTCTTCAACTTAGTGAGATCCTGTTTCAAAATAAAGAATAAAATAAATAGGGAAGGGGTGTAGCTTGGAGGTCAAATGGACCTGGGTTCCATCCCCAAACCTGCAAAAAAACCAAACAAACAATACACACATACACACACACACACACACACACACACACACACACACACACACACACCAGGAAGCTATTTCATTAATACCACCCCTTTATCTCTACTGGGCCTAGATAAGTCGGAACAGATCTGGAGAAAAAATGGGGACAGGGTGCCGGGCGTGGTGGTGCATGCTTATAATCCCCGCACTTGGGAGGCAGAGACAGGAGGATCTTGTTGGTTCGAAGTCAGCCCCGCTGGCTTAAAAGACCGTGTTTCCAAAAATAAAAAAGTATAGAATAGGTCTGGGAGTGTAGCCCAGAGGTAGAAGGGCTTCCAGGAATCCCAGTACCATACACACAATAAAATGGGGACAGGGCTGAATCAGAGAAGAAAAGAAGAAGAAACTGTGTTAGGTTAGAACATTGTACTGAAATGGTCAAATTTGAGAACTCACATAAAATGGTTAGAGATTTCAACCCATGGAAGAAAATGTCAGCAAGGATCTTAACATGTGATAAGCCAAAAGACAAGAAAATCATTGATTTGGAAAGTGCATATAATAATGTAAAATAATTTTTTTAAAAGCCACAAAGATGTGGCAATTAAAATAAATCAGGTGTATTCATGTTGTGATGATGTGTTTTAGCTTCTCTTATCTTGAGGTTGTCCTCTATAGGGAGCCCCCTTTTCTCATTTTATCCTTCATCAGATTGTTTGTTTGTTTGTTTGTTTGTTTGTTTGTTTTTGCAGTACTGGGGATGGAACCCAAGGGCATTCTACCTCTGAACTATACCCCCAGCCCTACTTTTTATTCTTTATTTTAAAACAGGGTCTCACTGAATTGCAAAGGGCCTCACTAAGTAGCTGAGGCTGGCTGAAAACCCGGATCCTTCTGTCTCAGCCTCCCAAATGCTGGGATAACAAGTGTGTGACACCATGCTTGGCTCATTAGATTGTTCTGAACCTGTTTCTTATGGCTCAGATTCATTTACATGTTAGCTTTCTATTGCTGTGACCAAAATATCTGATAAGAACAACTTAGAGGAAGAAAGGCTTGTTGGCTCATGGTATCAGAGGTTCAGTCCACAGGATGCCAGTTCCAAGGCAGAAGCATCATGGCATCAGGATGGGGTAGAGGAAAGCTGCTCAGCTCCTCACAGTCGAAAAGCAGAGAGAGAGAAATGGCTGAGGATAAGAGCTCATCTCTGCTCACCTAACTCTTCATTCCTTCACTGTGGAGCCCTGGGGGTTCTCTTCTTTAAGAGGAATAACAGTAATGCAGCCTTTACCCTCTGCTATAATTTGGATCTTAAATGTTTTCCCTCCCAAGGCCCATGTGTTAAAGGCTTGGTCTCTAGGGTAGTGTAATTGGAAGGCAGTGAAGTCTTTGAGAGGTGGGACCTTGGGAGAGGTCTTTAGGTCATTGGGGGCATGCCCTTGAAGAGGACTGTGGGACCTTGGCTCCCCCCTCTCTCTTGTTTGTTCCCTGTTAGGTAATGAAGTAAACCATTTTCGTTACCACATACAGGATCCTCACCACAGGCCCAAGAGCAACAAGTCTGACCAATCATGGATTGCAACTTCCAAAATTGTGAGCCCAAATAAACCTTTTCTCTTTATAATTTGGTTATCTCAGGTACTTTGCTATAGTTATAGAGAGATGATGAGCATGCCACCCCTTCTTGGATGGCCTTAGGGTGAATGAGAACAAGATGTCTCATCAAATCAGGACATCTGACAATAAGAAAGAAATAACTTAGGCCCAGATATAAAAATAAAGAAACTGTGCTAAGTGTGTCAGCCATCAACATTAACATCATTCCTATGAGATAGGTACTAGCACTGCCTCATTTAACATCTGAGGGCATTGAGGCACATGGACTGAGTGTCTAGCCTAACTCACAGGAGATCCAAAGTTTCAATTCAGTTCAGTCTCTACACCAAGGGTGATCATTCTTATTGACTGCCAAGTTTTATCTGGCTTGGGAATTAAGAATGATTTTTACACTTGTAAACAGTTGATGAAAAGATATGTCATGACACGGAAAATGGTAGAAAATTTAAATTTCAGTGTCCACACACAGTTTCATGGAAACACAGCTGCACTGGCTCTTTGGCATGCTCTCCATGGCTCACACTCGGGCCAATTTACAATGTGTGGACCATCCAGAGTGCTAAGTCACCATAAGCTACCGAGACCACAGACAGCATATCCCCATGTCTCCTTGCACTGAGTGCGAAAGTTATAAGTTCTTTGGCCATTCCTGCTATCTGCAGTGATCTTGAGGAATCAGGTTGGCAGGACTGAGACATCTGAAGAATGGATTGGTGATACTGTTGGTACTCTTGGAGGCAGACTCAGAGCTTAGTGTAAGAATAATTTACTAGGACTGTGCTTTTACCACTTCTGGTGAGACAGAAGAAAAGGTACTGGGGAGAGAGAGAAGCTGTGCTGTTGAGGATGTCACAAAGACGTTGGTCTCGCTTGTCATAAAGGTCTCCATGGGCAATTGGCTATCACTGGGATAACCCTCTGTGTGTAGGCCAATCAGGGGTTCTTCAACAAAATCGGATTGTTCAGGAGTGGGAGAGGCCAAAATTCTGATTGTTCGGGAGTGGAAGGGGCCAAATGTCTTTGTGTTTAGTGGGTTCAAAAGAAGAAGCTAGCTGGGCAGGGTGGTGCACGCTTGTAATTCCAGCATCTGGGAGGCTGAGACAAATGGTAAGCTTGGCCGCCACTACTAGGAGTTGTAGCAGGAGTTCGCACAGGTGGAACGGATGGCTTACGATTCTGATGATCTGCAGCTGCTGAATTCAGGTCCTTGGTTGTTTTCCATTTGTTTCTGGAGTCAGGTGCAGTGAGGAAAGATGGCGCCGCTGTGATGCCACGGCCACAAGGTGGGCAGGTTTCTTTCTTGGTGTTATGGAACACCACTCTGGATCCCTGGAGAGTGTGGTGAGCTCAGCAGCCACTGCTGGGAGTGTTTGTGCAGGAAGAACGGATGGCTTATGACTCCAAAGTTCTGCAGCTGTCACTTCAGGTCCTTGGTTGCTTTCCTGTTCGACTCTGGAGTCGGGTGCAGTGAGGTAAGATGGTGTTGTGGTGCCTGCGGCCGCAAGGCAGATGCATTTCTTTTCTGCTGTCTGATCAATCTTCTAACCTTTTTTTTTCTTGCAGCCTTGTTACTATAGTTTTATTCCTCTACTGATAGTATTTTCTGCTCTGTAGAACACTGTTTTTGTTGTTGTTTTTGGGGTTTTTTGTTGTTGTTTTTGGGTTTTTTTTTGTTGTTGTTGGGTTTTTTGTTTGTTTGTTTTGGTGGTACTGGGGTTCCTGGAGGGACTTCTACCTCCGGTCTACACTCCCAGACCCATTTTATATTTTTATTTGGAAACAGGGTCTCTTAAGCCAGCGAGACTGGCTTCGAACCTATGCGATTCTCCTGTCTCTGCCTCCCAAGCGCAAGGATTACAAGCGTGCGCCACCACGCCCAGCTTGTTATTCCGAATAAATTTAAGGACTGATTTTTCTATGTCTGTGAGGAATGAACTTGGTAGTTTAATGGACATTTCATTGAATTTGTAGATCACTTTTGGAAGGATGACCATTTTAATGATATTTATTCTGCCTATCCACGAACATGGCAGGTCTTTCCATCTTCTAAGGTCTTCTCCAATTTCTTTTTTCAATGTTTTTAAATTTTCTTTGTAGAGATCTTTTACCTCCTTGGTTAAGTTTATTCCTAAGTATTTTATTATTTTTGTGGGTGATCCTGAGGGGAAGTGTTTTCTGAATTTCTTTTTCAGTAGATTTATGGTTGGTGTACAGAAAAGCTTCTAATTTTTTAAAGATTGATTTTGTATCCAGACACTTTGATGAATTTGTTGATCACTTCTAGAAGCCTTTTGGTTGAGTTTGCTGGATTTTCTAAATATAGTGTCATGTCATTTGCAAATAGTGAAAGTTTGAGTTCTTCTTTCCCTATTTGTACTCCTTTGATTTCCTTTTTTTTTTTTGTTTTATTGCTCTGGCTAGAGTATCAAGTACTATATTCAAGAGAAGTGGTGATAATGTACATCTTTGTCTTGTTCCTGTTTTTAGGGGGAATTCTTGAAGTTTTTCCCCATTTAATATGATGTTGGCTGTGGGCTTATTTTAGATTGCCTTTATGATGTTGAGATATGTTCCTTCTATTCCGATTCTCTGCAGTACTTTTATCATAAATGGATGTTGGATTTTATCAAATGCTTTTTCAGCATCTATTGAAATGATCATGTGAAAACCAGGCGTGGTGGCACACATTTGTAATCCCCACACTTGGGAGGCGGAGACAGGTGGATTGCGCTGGTTCGAAGCCAGCCTTTCTGGCTTAAGAGACCCTGTTTCCAAATAAAAAATATATAAAAATAGGTCTGGGAGTGTAACCTGGAGGTAGAAGGGTTTCCAGGAACCCCAGTACCGCACACACAAAAAAAGATCATGTGATTATTGTCTTTGGTTCTGTTTATATGATGAATTACATGGACTGATTTTTGTGTGTTGAACCAGACTTGCATCCCTGGGATGAACCCTACCTGCTCATGATGTATAATTTTATTTATGTGTTTGTTTTGGTGGTACTGGGGTTCCTGGAAACCCGTCTGCCTCTGGACTACACTCCCAGACCTATTTTTATATTTTTATTTGGAAACAGAGTCTCTTAAGCCAGAGCAAGCGGCTGGCTTCGAACCTGCGTGATCCTCCTGTCTCTGCCTCCCAAACACGAGGATTACAAGTGTGCGTCAGCTTGCCCGGCTTCTTTATGTGTTTTTGAATGTGTGTTGCTAGTATTTTGTTTAGCAGTTTTGCATCCCAGTTCATCAAAGATATAGATAGGCCTGTAGTTCTCCTTGCTTAAACTGTCTTTATTTGGTTTTGGTATTAATGTGATGTTGGCTTCATAGAATGTATTTCTTGAGCCTGCAATTATCCTATCTCGGCCTCTCAAGTATTGGGATTACAGGGTTGCACCATCATGCCTAGCTTGGCTCAATATGTTTTGATTCCCTCTTTGTACTATCATTTCTGTAGTGAGCAGAGTAAGATAATTCTGTCCCTCCCTCTACTACAATTGATCAAAATTTGTTCCCTATGGATTGGAAAAATTTCTCTCAGGCTTGCAACATTATTGAAAGTGTCACGTAAATTGTAGTGTTACTCTCAAATTTTGGATAACTTCAATAAACGTTCTTTCTCATGTAAGTTGTAAGATTTGGAAAATATTTCCACAGATCATCTTCTGATTTTATTATTTTGACCTTTGATTCTCTTTATCTCTTCATCTTACTGTTGGTACTCAGGGCCTGGCACTATGTAGCGTGTCTGGACTGTGAGGTATCTTGTGACTGTTTGTTGGAGACATTGTGCTGGGTGCATAAGCAGAATGGGCTTCGTGAGCTTTTCTGGAAGCTGTGTCTGCACCAGGGTGGTAGCAATGACTTAACTATACTTATGTTACTGGACAGTAGTACCTTGGTTCTTATCTTCCTGAGAGGAAGATTTTAGTCAAGAAACACATTAAAGATTTATTTAGTGAAATAAAAGTACACTCCAAAGAACATGGAGCAGTCCACCTCAAGAGAGGAGATGGGACCAGGTGTGGTAGTGCATGTCTGTAATCCCAGTACTTGGGATGCTGAGACAGGAGGATTACAGGTTGGAGGGAAGTCTCTGCCACACAGCCCAACCCTTAGCAACTTATCAACACTCTGTTTCAAATAAAATAGAGATTAATGGGGTTTAGCTCAGAGTTAGAATATCCCTGGGTTAAATTCCCAGCGTTAAATGGGAGGAGGGAGGTCACCTAGGGTTCATTTGGTCTGGAATCCTCCCTCTTCATTTGTTATGTATTTGAGGCAGCTAACTGCTATCTCCCAACATGGCTCAGGGCATCTACAATGATTCCGTCATGTTGGAGAATTTCACATTTGAACGTAAGTGACACCACAGGGGTGGAGATTGGGGGATCATTAAAACTATAATGGAAATGATATTATCAAGGACAGTGCCTCGGCACTCTGTGTGCCTTGGGATGGCTATACTCAGTTCTTCTTAGATTTAAGAAGGTAATACCTGGCCATGAGGGAGGCAGTTTATGGGCAGTGTTCTCCATCCCCAGTGGCAGAGTGGTTTTTCATCACCAAGCAGAGTGAGCCCTATCTCCACCCTCCTCATCTCCTTGCTCATGTTTTCCTGTCTCTTTACCTAGCCTAACACCTGGGAGTGATAGGAAACAGCCCAAGTAAAACCCACATGAAGTATATCTCTATCCTCCATTCTCTTTGATTTGAAGCTCTGAAGGGCTGTGTCCCAGGTACAAGCACTGGCATGCACACACACTTGTACACACACTCACACACAGGCGCCTGGATTCCAAGTCTGTTTCCAACCCCACATGGGAGGCACCAGCTTCACTCAGCCTCTTAATTCTTTTCGCAGAAAACAGATGACTGCCTCCAAGGAAAAAGGGACCTCAGAGGCTGAGCTCAACTCCCTTGTCTAGAGCCTGCCTGGCTCACTGATTCTTTACTATCTTGTTAGTACCTGTTATGGCTTATACTTGAATGTCCCCCTAGACCTCATGTAGGCAAAGCAGCCATGTTGGAGGTAGGACCTGGCTGCTTAGGTGGGTCCCTGGAGTCCCTGGAGGTGTAGCCTGGGGGTCTATACATGTGTGCACATATCCTTGAATCCCCTTCAGGAGCTCTCTCTTGCTTTTGAGCTCTGTGCTGTGAGAGCAGGGCCCTCTACCCTCTCTCTCTTTCTTTCTCTCCTCCCTCTCACATGCCCTGACCTTTGTAGACTGCATCTGGCTGAACATGGACTAAATCCCTGAGATCTCCAGAACTGAGTGAGTAAATCTTCCTCTAAGTTGTTGTCTTCAGAATGTTTGGATTTCAGCAGTGAGAATGCCGGCTCAAGTCATTACTACATATAATTTTGGAGTATAGTATCCACCAAACAATTAAAAAGTTACCGGCCTTAGAAAACGTGACAACAGGTACAAACATCAGTTGAAGCTAAAACGATGGCAACAGACCCACTAAGACTGTGATGAGTGGAGTTACAAAATTTAATAGAAATAGAAGACGAAAGTAGAGATGGAAATAGAAAAGCTAGATTGAAAACTTAATACATTTCACTTAACACAAACATACATTTACTTATTTTATTTGTTTTTGTAGTGCTGGGGATTGAACCCTGAGGTATTCTACCTCAAACTACCCCTCCAGCCCTATCTTTTATTTTTTATTCTGAGCAGTGTCTCACTAAGTTGTGGAGGGCCTAACAAAGTAATTGAGGCTGGCTGCAAACGTGATCCTCAGGTCTCAGCCTCCTGAGCACCAGGACTATAAGCGTGCCCCACCATGCTCAGCTATATAACTATACTTAATATGTTCAGGGAAAGGACAATTATCAGAATTTTTGCAGACGGGGGAGGCTACAGCATATGCGAGGAAAGCCAAAGGCAAACCCCAAATACTTCAGTAGTCAAAATTAAGAATCCAGTGAATGGATTTGGTAACAGATTGGTCATCATTGAGAAGAGATTTAGTAAGTTGGAACTTAGTCAAAAGACTGTTTCCCCTTTCAAAATTGCAGTGTAGAGATGTTCAGGGTATAAATGTCTCTGGCCACTGATGATTCGGGTCCCTCCCCCCTCCCCATGTGACCTCTGAGAGTGCAGGAGGTGGAACCCTGGAGGCGGAGAGTCCCGCTCTGCAGTATCCTGAGAGAAGCAGCGTTCCTATGCTTGGTCCCACCCCCAAGATATCTTCCTTAAGAAGAATCATTTCCACTCTGGCTTCGGATGGTCCCGCTGGGCGATTGGGACTGGCCCCCATCCTCAAGAGGAGAGTTCCGTACCCGATTAAAAGCTGGTACCACACATTCTGGTCTCCTCTCGTGTTTTTACACAACATCCCTACGCAGAATCTTTCAGCCACCAAGGGAATAATCGAATAATTGTTGTTGAAAAATAAATGACTTAATTATGGTAACAAGCCAGAGTACTTCCAATTCCTTGCTTTTAGGAAAAAGTCAAGGAAGCCCTAGTTAACTCTAACTGAAAGGTTCTTCCTGCTTTCAGTTACTCATTGGACACTTGCAAGCCCAAGTAAAGAGTCACTACTTTTAGCAAAGGTAGCCTCTCTAGCTCTTTGTTATATAAGAATTCTGGTGTCATGTATTCGTTGGTTTTATCAGTCAGTGGTTTCCTACCAAAAAAAAAAAATCGTAAGTTTTAACAAAGGACAAAAATCAAAACCATTTAAAGATCTTAATTAGCTTTATTTCCATTAGAATCAGGCAACATTTCATTGCATAAAATAGAGTAACTCTTCTTTTGGTTTGAGTTTGGTTTCATAGAGTCTGAAGAAAGCAGAAAAACAAGCAACAGATTGGCCATTTAAAAGTTGCTTACCTTATATGACGGAACAATAGAAAAATTACTTATTAGTTAACATCAGGTTGTTTCAGGTTACTTCTTTTGTGTAAGGATTAAGGCAGTGAGAACTTCATTATCATGCTGATTGAAACTGGCCTGCTTGGCAAATTTAGCTATTATCTTTCTAAGCCTGATTTTCCAGGTCAGATAAATAGCTTAGTTTCAGCTTAGGGAGGTGAAACTTTTGAGTGAGTAACTTTTTTTTTTTTTTTTTTTTTTTTTATTATCCCAGTCTGTTGAGGATCCAGCGAAGGAGTTGGTCAAATATGGCTTTCTGAAATTTTTTACTTATACTTTTGTACTATTTTCATTGATGTAACTAGTTTGTCTCAAATCATTGACACTTGAAATTTTTTATCCCCAGTATGTCCATAAGATTAGATTTCCCCAAAAGTCCAATGGTCTATTTGTGATTTTTGACTTAGAATTTGTTAGAATGAGTTACTTCTTGAGTGATCTATACATTCTTTGGTTAAAATTTAGTTCTCTAGATCAGAGTCAACCCTACTCATTCTATTATATATTTTTCCATATTTGTTCACATTCCATTGAATTTAAAATTGACAAAAGAAGAACACTTCATGGATATCCAAGTAAAGGCTTCATCATCTTTTTTTTGTTTTGTTTTCGTTTTTTGCAGTAATGGGGATTGAACCCAGGAGCATTCTACCTGTCATTTGCACCCCAGCCCTTTTTTAACCTTTTATTTTGAATCAGGGTCTTGATAAGCTACAGAATCTGTCCTCAAACTTTCAGTTCTCCTGTTTCAGCCTCCCAAGTACTGGCATTACAGGCATGCGCCACCATATCCAGCTAAGGCTTCAATTGTTTTACTAAAATGTTCTCTTTTTCTAAATTGCAGTATAAATGTATTCATACTTAACTCAATATGTCACTCCCATCAAAAATAAAAATAGGGGGCCAGACGTGGCGGTGCACGCTTGTAATCCCCGCATTTGGGAGGCGGAGACAGGAGGATGGCGCAGGTTCAAAGCCAGCCTCGCTGGCTTAAAAGACCCTGTTTCCAAATACATATATATAAAAATAGGTCTGGGAGTCTAGCCCGGAGGTAGAAGGGCTTCCAGGAACCCCAGTACCACCACCAAAAAAAGGGGGGGGGGAGAAGAAAGCCTAATTAACTTTTGTTGTGACAAGATGCTGATGAGTCTGTGCATACAATTTTATATAACTGATGATGAAATTTTCTCAAACCAATCTTTGGATCTTTTCCTGGCAGAACTAGTTTTTCCTTCACTTATTATACTTGGGTACTGCAGGACTTAGTCTCATCTATGATCCTTTAAGTCTTCAGGCTGGATGCATAGACACACTGTAATGGGGACATTCCTATAGTCTGTTCAAATGTTAGGATAAGTAACAGGAACTTAGTACAAGAGTGCTAGAAATCACATATGTGCATCTCATGAAGTCCAAACAAATTATATTCCCAACTATCCTCTAACCAGATTTCAAGTGGCCTGCAGCCATCCCTCAAAATACTTTAATTCATGGTGTTTATTTCAAATATATACATATATACATATACATACACATACATATATACACACATATATATACATATACATACATACACACAGATATATATATACATATATATGTATATACATATATATATGGTATATACATATATACATTTATACCATATATATATATATGGTAGTGGAGCTCCTGGAAGCCCTTCTACCTCTGGGCTACACTCCCAGACCTATTTTACATTTTTATTTGGAAACAGGGTCTCTTAAGCCAGCGCGGCTGGCTTCGAACCTGCGCGATCCTCCTGTCTCCGCCTCCCAAGCCCGGGGATTACAAGCAATCGCCACCACGCCCTGCTCAAATAAATATTTTAAATAAACAACAATGTTGTTTCAAATTTATTGTTGTTTAACTCAAAATTTCATTGCATATGATATTAGCACAGTGTTAGGGGGCCTCTCAAGAAAGATGTTCTTGTGGCACTTTCTGCCAGGCCCTCAGAAGAGGTTCACGCAGCTCAGGGTATAGATCAGTGGTAGAGTGTGTGCCTAGCATTCATGAGGCAATGAGTTCAATCCCTGGCACCATAAAAAAAAAATTCAATTTTAAGGCTGGGCGTGGTGGCACACACTTGTAATCCCTGCACTTGGGAGGCAGAGACAGGAGGATCACGCAGGTTCGAAGCCAGCCTCGCTGGCTTAAGAGACCCTGTCTCCAAATAAAAATATAAAATAGGTCTGGAAGTGTAGCCTGGAAGCAGAAGGGTTCCATCCCCAGTACTACCACCAAAAAAAAAAAAAAAAAAAAAAAAAAAATGAGGTTTATGCCACAAAGGGCCCTGAAGCTTAAACTTTGTTTTATTGTAAGTCGACCCAACATCTATTTAATCTATTTATTAATTCTTTTTTGTTGTTGTTGTTCCTGCTATGTGTCAGGCATGGGGAGATATCAGGAAAGACAGAATCCTTTGAATGTGTGATGCCAGTTCTCTCTGCCCTCTCCACTTTCCTATTAACCCCCCCCCCCTTTACAGAAAAAAGTCAGGCCTCTTGCACATAGGATGAGAGCTGATTTAGGATATAAACCTCTGCGAGGCATCAAGGGAACAATTTAATATATTGTTGATGGGAAAGTAGATGACTCAAATAATGGTCACAAGTCAGATGATGACTCAAATAATGGTCACAAGTCAGATTATTTCTAATTTCTTGATTTTAGGACAAAGTGAAGAAAAACCTAACTAGGTTGGCAAGTAATAGCTTGGTTATTAAAAGTAATTTTGATTGTTGATCATGATATGATTTGGGTACATAACTTAGAAGAATTTCAAAGAATTGGGTGACATTGCTTCAGAGAATCCTTAACTGTTCATTTTATGTGAATAAATTTCTTTATATTGCCATGTATAAAATCAAAATTACTAAAGGAATTTTTGCTGCATTCATTCCTGTTCCAGCAATAAGTAGTTTTTGTCCAGGGATGCATAAATCCAATCTCTCTCTCTCTCTCTCTCTCTCTCTCTCTCTCTCTCTCTCTCTGGAAAATTTTAGAAAAGTTTCAAATGGGTAAGAAATTTGCTAGTTGTTCTTTGCAGTATACCCTTCCAGATCTGAGTTTGTTACTGACCTATATTATGACTGTAAGTCGAAGGCGTTGCATGCATAGTAATACAAATAATTCTTATCAAAGACATGTGGAGTTGCACCCAGTATAGTGAGATTAGTTTTGATTCTGTGGATACTGACAGATTTTGCCTCTGTTTCTAAGTTCATTGCAACATTCCTAACTGGAATGTTGTGATTTCTGCAAATGCTGAGTGTGTTGTCCTTTCTTTTCTGAGCGGTTAGGGTTGACAGCAAGGAACGGGGAGGCTGTTGGGAAATGAGTTTCACTTACAAGACGTTGCAATGTCCTAATCTCTCCCCACTTCCTCTATTAAATTCTATTTTGAGCCAGTTGCAATTAACATCTTATGGGTTTCTTCATCGGTTAATGATCTAAATAAAATCTCTGATATGTATGTTTCATGACAGTCATGGTGATTTTACATTTTAAAAGTTTTTATAAGCATATTAATATGATAATATTTAATATATATATATAATTATGGAAGAAAACAAACTTGACTTGTGTGACTTCTACTTTTGGAATTTTTGAGATTTTATTTTTGCCTAATAAATAATTAGTCTGAGTGTTACGCTTTTTCCACCATGATATGGTCTTCCCAAGGTCCAGAGCATCATGTGTTTCTTCAAATTGTAAAAAAAAAAAGTGAACTAATTAAACAACTTTGGGCACATCTTGTTTCCATCTGTGTGGATGAAAGCAAAAGGCACTTGGGCAGGTGTGCAGGGCAGTGAGTGGAGGTGTATAGAGAGGTCCTGGTCCTTTAATTTGTAGAGTCCCTTCTGCTCAGGCTCTCCGGTTGTTAATATCTGTCACTGTTTTTTATTTGAGTGTAAACACAAGGGACAGTTTCAGCCTCAGCCAGCAGATTCCTTTATTCTCTCCCCAAATCACTGTCTAATGTCCCCACAAATACCAGGTACAGTGATGCCTCTGATGTGCTGTCCCAAGAAGTTTTTCTGAGCAGAAATAGCCCAACTCCTATTTGTTGATTTAACTGTTTTATTTTATTGTTGCCCGCCCGCCCTTCCATCCATCCTTCCTTCCTTTCTTCCTTTCCTCCTCCTCTTCCTCCTCCTCCTCCTCCTTCTTCTTTTCTTTTCTCTCTCTCTCTCTCTCTCTCTCTCTCTCTCACACACACACACACATTCCTTCTTTCCCTCCTCCTTCCCTCTCTCCTTCTTCTCTCCTGCTCCTCCTGCTGCTCCTCCTTTGTTCTCCTTTTTTTTAGTGCTGGGGATTGAACCAAAAGGTGCATTCTACCTCCAAACTGCACCTCCATCCCATTTTATTTTGTATTTGGAAACAGGAGCTTGCTAAGTCACTGAGAACTTCACTAAGTTACTGAGGATGGCTTTGGACCTGCAATTGTCCTGTATCAGCCTCCCAAGTACTGAGATTACTGGCATGTACCACCACACATTGATGTGTCTTTGTTTTTGTTTGTTTGTTTTATACATCTTCTACCTTCTGAGTGAAACAACCTCCAACAGCCTCTTTTCTCCTTGCTTCCAAGCTTGAGCACTCCCCTGAAAAACCCACAGAACCATCATTTACACAAATCAGACTCATCAGAGAGCTTGGCTGTGTTTGCAGCCAATCTATGGTATCCACAAAGTAACCAAAAATTCCTCCCAGTTTCCTCCCAGCATGTCAACTGCAAAGACAGGCAGAGGATACACAGAGATCCCCGGCCCCCTAGCAGGTGAACAACACCCCTCCTCCTGCGGCCCAGTCTTCTTCAATCAGATACAACTGCGGCCCAGTCTTCTTCAATCAGATACAACTGGGTCTGAGATGGGCAAAGAAGCACCGCTGGCATCAGATCCTTTTCTGGGAGTGGATTTCAATGTGGATTGAAGAGCGTGTAAGAGAACATGGCGTGCTTGGCAGGAAAGCTCTTCCTGAACACATGTGTGTTGGAAGGGAGGTGAGGAGACAGCAGACAGAACAAAAGTGCAGCGGGGTCCCTGGAAGTGACCTTGTGGGAAACTTCCCTGGGACCCAGGGCACATCTGGCAAGTTCTCATGCTGTCTCATGCACTGGGAGGGTCTCTGGCTACAAGTGTTTGTCAATGTGATGGATGCCCCGGGACACACCCATCTGTCTCCTGACACCTGGGTTTACTTCCTGCTTGCAAACAAGAGTCCTTATTTCTGAGCCCCTGCATGTTTTCCCTAGCCTTGAATCTTTTCATCTGCTTTCTACCAAGGACTGGAGACTTCCAGGTGTTAATTGCAGTGGCTGTGTAGGCACCAGGTTCAGGTGCAGCACGCTGATTACAATCTGGTTGGCCAAAACACATGTTGGCAGTTTCTTTCTTGACTCCCTCGTGCCAATGGAAAACAAGCCCACTGCCAAGCCCCATTTAGTGTGAGCACGCTAATGAACTTCCAGCAATCACACCGTTTGTGTCAGGCCTGTTAGTTGGAACCAGTTTATTAGCTTTGATTTCTAGCCAGCTTTCACACACACACACACACACACACACACACACACACACACATTCACTCATACACATTTGGCAATGTTTTTACTTCCCGTTACACACCTATTTGTGAACCCCCACCATTTCACCAACCCTCTAGAGATCTTTTAGCTATCCCTAGCAAATGTTAAGGTGCAGACTATATCCCCAGTCTTCTGACAGTATAAAGGCAGATTCTAATCTTCAAAACAAAGTCATAACCTACGTGAGGTTTTCAGGACAAGAGTCTACCATCTGAGATGCCTCAGTGCAAAGTCTGAGCCCCTCTAAGAGAAGAGAGTGTCTTCTCACACTCTGCACAGTGGTGTGCTGGTGAGTGTCTAACTACCAGCTATCTGGTGGTAAAAAGGCCCACTCAGTAGCATCTGCCCTTTTCTGTGGCGTAAATGCTCCAGCAAGGGCTATTTTCAAGCTACCAACACAAGGTCACTCAAGGTGGCGCAGCAAAGAAAACCTCACAAATGTCCCTCAAAGGCCAATGGGGGTCAGTGTCAACTCATTGCTGGCTCTGGATCTGCTATGTACCAACCTCCAGGTACAAATCAGCTAAATGGAAGAGCAGCAGTACTTATGGAGTAACTAGCCTCAGATCTGGGAGTGGGGTGGAGAGGATCTGAAAGTGGTTTTTGCATTCAGATTTCCATTTCTCGCAAATTATCTTTGGTGAAGGAAGAGGATGACCGGGTTTGCTGCTGTAGCTTCACATCTGAATGGCTTGTCTCTTGCGTCGGACAACGTTTATCATGCATCTTCTTACGTAGTGCACTTGAGTAAAAGTTCAAACTGAAACAGTCCAACTTGGACTTTCTGCGGATGTATAAATGCCTGGAAGTTTCTTCCCTGTTTAGTTTCTGCGCCCAGATTCTTTGAATAATAGCAATGTAGTTGGGTGAAATTTTAGGATTTGGAAAAGACCTCACATGTCATCTAACCTACTGATTTTCAACTCCATCAGACCCAAGATCCTCCTTTCCCCCAATTTTTTTTAAAGGTACAGTGGAAGTATGTATTTTAGGTTACAATAAGATCAGCTGTGGGTATATGTCAACCTTCAGAACCAATGATCTCCCTTGTCACCTCTTGAAAATATTCTGTAATACCCCATGGAAGAACTTAATAGGCACTATAGCCCATTTGCAAATGTAGTTTGAAAATCAATATAATGATCACTTGCTAAGTGGTCAGGTAGTTCTAAATCAGTAGTCATGAGGAAGGCAGATGGGTGGATCTGTGCAGAGAATCATCAGGAGTGCCATAGTATCGTTGTAAACAGATACACATGGATCTGCACTGGGGGCTTCAACACAGAGAGCAGCTTTGCAGTTTGTAAGGTGACTTCCCAAAAGAGTGCACAGCCATTGTTGCTGTTTCAACAGTCAAAGGAAGAAAGACCCCAGGTGTAAATAAAAATGGTATCTGTTAAGCCTGTGCTAAGATACTTTGTCCTTACAGTGGTCCCTTCTTATCCATGGGAAGTTTGCTAACCCCAGTAGATGCCTGTGACCACAGGTAGTACTTAACCATATATATATATATATATATATATATATATATATATATATATACTGTGTATTTTTTCCTACACATACATACCTATTGTACATTTTATAAATTAGATGCAGTAAAAGATTAACAAAGCCAGGCATGGTGGTACATACCTGAAATCCTAGTAGTTGGTAGTTTGTGACAGGAGAATCACAGGTTCGAGGACAGCCTCACCAAGTAGTGAGACTCTCATCAACTTAGCAAGATCTTGTCTCAAAATAAAAATTTAAAAATAGGGATAGAGGTGGAGCTCAGAGATGGAGTGCCTCTGGGTTCAATTCCCAGTACTCCCCCTACACACACACACACACACACACACACACAAATATTAACAATAATTAACAATAAAAATAGAACAATTATACTGTAAAAATTATTTTTTCTTCTCTAACACCAGTTGTTTTATTTTTTATTTTTTTTAATTGAAAGTAAATGTTATACACTTAATCTGTATTTGGTGCCCGCTCCCCCCCTCATTTTCCCTTCCCCCCTCCCGACAATCAATACCCAGGCTAACCTTGCTATATTTATACTTTGTAAAAATTATTTTAAACTTAAAACTCATGAATTGCTTGTTTCTACAATTTTCCGTGGAAAGTGAAACCTCAGATAAGGATTTATGACTCTGTGTGTAAAATGGAGTTAAAGTTGAGACTATAGAACAGAAGCAGGCTTCTCACTGACATGGGCACACTACATTTTAGAATCTTATAGGACGTGAGATAATGATTTTTTGGGAATAGTCCTATGCATTGCAAGACATCTTCCCACCAATTACTGTGACAATTTAAAAATGTCCCCAGTGCTCCTGGTGAGTGAGGCACTGATATAATCTAATTCATATTTTGTAGAAACAGTTCTTGTACTGGCAGTTAAATTACTTTTAGTCATAAATAACATAAAGCCCTGGCTCAAATGGGCTATAGCACCCCAATCATTATGATGTCATGGAATAACAGCTTCACAATGTCACTGGGGCCCCGGGGCCCCTCCTGTTTCTCCCTCATGTCATCTGCCTGCTGGCTGTACAGTCTACGACTTGTCAGACACACACACACACACACCCCCCAAAGAGAAGAGAACATCTTAAAGAGGTCCCTGCCGTGGGCTCCTGTTGTCTTCCATCCAGTCTTACTCCTGGGGGAATGGGGTAATCATAATGGGCTAAAACAAATCAGGATCTTCCTTGGGTGTCTTAGTCTATTAGGAATGCCAGCAAAAAGTATCATAAACCAGGTGGCTACTAAACAACAGAAATTTATTTCTCAACGTTCTGCAAGCTATAATTTCAAGACCAAGGCGGCAGTGGACGGGTGTGGAGGAGCTCCATCTCCTTCGTTGATGGTCGTTTTCCACTGCGTTCTCAGGCAGCCGAAGGTCTCTGAGGCTTCTTTTAAAGGGCATGAATCCCATTCATGAGGTTTTACCTCTGTGGTCTGATCACTCGCCAAAGGCCCCATCTCTTAAGATCATCACGTTGGGGATTGGTTGCAAAATAGGAAATTAAGGGAGGGCACACATATTCAGACTGTAGTGCAGGGCAAGAGATGATCTCGTCATGGGTAGAGTGGGTGCCTACATGAAATGGGGCTTCTATAAGAAAGGAAGGGGGGAACTGGGAATGTAGCTTAAGAAGTCAATGTATCGCCGGGTGTGGTGGTGCACACTTGTCATCCCAGCATTTGGGAGGCTGAAACCAGAGGATTGTGGTTCGCAGACAGCCTCAGCTACTTAGTGAGGCTCTCTGCAACTTAGTGAGACCCTGTTTCAAAATAAAGAATAAAAATCAGGGCAGGGGGTGTAGCTCAGAGGTCAAATGCCCCTGGGCTCCATCCCCAGACCTGCAAAAAAAAAAAAAAAAAAAAAAAAAGGAAGTCAATGTATCTAGGATATTGAGAGCCTGGTAATATATTGACTATGAGATTGTTGGTGGGACAAGGTAGAAAACAGAGGTGAATAAGAGGGGAGAGGCTGCCATCCTGAGGTCTTTGCTCATTTTAATGTTTTCTTCAATGGCAACAGGCATGTTTTTGGCTTGGCATTTTCCCATGAACATCAGGTATTGTTACAATTTGACTAAGGAATGTCCTCTAGGAAAGCTCATGGGTTAGCAATACAGAGGTGAAGTCACTGAATCGGGCTCTGAGCCCTATCACTCAATCCATTCATGGATTCATAATTTGAATATATTTACTGGGTGGTAACTATAGGCAGGTGGGGTGTGGTTGGAGGAAGCAGGCCACTGGAGAAATGGCCTTGGGAACTATATATGTCCCGGGTCTCTGGGTCTCTTCTTCTACTTCTTTTTCTCCCCCTCCTCCCCTTCCTCCTCCTCTTCTCCCTCCTCTTCCTCCTTCTCCTCCTCCTCCTCCTTCTTTCTCCTCTCTCTCTCTCTTTCTTTCTCTCTCTCTCTCTCTCTCATAATCACCCTGAGTTGAGTAGTTTTTTTTTTTTTTGCCACACCTTGATCCCATGTTGTTTCTGCCTTGGAGCCAGCCAACTATGGACTGAACCTCTGAAATCATGAGCCAAAATATGACCATCTCCTCTGCTCAGTTGTTCTTCTCAGGTATTTTGATCACAACAATGATAACGCTAAGACATGTACTAAATGCTCGGTAATATTTTATGAACCAATTGGAAGGTGGCTTTGTCTCAGCCTGGCCTGGTCCCTTACCATTTGAGCTACTAATGGATTCACAGTGTAATCGCCAGATGTATCTCATGCTGCATCCAGCCCACCCCTTCGCTCTTATCCTCCTCCCTCTACTCCAGGGCTATTCTAACTCCTCCTGGGGAAGGATGGAGGAAATTGTTACCCTAAGAACTGAATGCAGAATTCATCTTAGGACTATATCTTGACGACCACTGTTGTTTATGAAGGCGAGAGCCTGGCCCACAATGGCCAGGGTATAATCAAGAGATGGAGAAACTGCCTGTGTGTGAGAAGAACAGGATGTTGTGGTTGGGTGGCAGCAACAACACACAAAAGGAAGATGGGAGTGTGGAGTGTATTTCCACCATGGGAGGAGAGCAGAGATGACAGAGAGAAAAATCAATTGTGACCTTCACAGGAACTGGCATGGAAGAGGAGGCCTAACTTTTCATTTTAAACCATTTGTGATGTGGGATATTTTATACTCCTTCTCCATCTCCCTTCATCTTGAGCCACGGTCTTTTAAGTCTTGAATCATAGACTTCTGTGAGTGGAGTTTTCTGTGAGTGGCTAGGTTCAGGGTGACCTGGGACAGAGAGAAAGAAACAGTGACAAGAGGTGAGCTGTGAACAAGATGGAGAGGTCAGCAGGACAGGAAACTGGGACAAGAGGTGATCACGTGCTTTTACCCCCTTGGAGTTTGCAGAAATGGCTGGGTAGTGCCTCAGACTTCCCACAGGATGTGGAAAGGAGACTTTGCCAATTCTGTTTGAATTCTTGAGAACCTGGAGACCTCAGCTGACCCTGTGTTACACAATGTCCCTCATTACTCTTTTTGCCGAACATTGACAAGGGAGATAAAGAATCCCAGGATCTCAAAGCATCAAAGTCTGCTGTCACCATAGAGGTGAAAACGGATGTGATAGGCAACCGGAAGCTCTGTTCACATTTACCCATGTATTTATTCCATCCCTAAAATTCCTAGAGCTGGAGACTGTGCCATGCCCCGGGAATCTGAAGGCACATGAGTTCCAGTCTCTGTCTCTCAGGGATTTCCCACAGTGGACCAGCTACATATCTTAAACCTCCTCAGGCATTTCCCCTACTATCTTAGTTATAAACAATCTGCTCTTTGTCGTCGGTGACTGGTAGAGCTGACCTGGTCTCAGGAGTCTAGAATCTTATCTAGAGGAAGGGACCTTTGGACTGATACTCAAAGCAGGACTTGGTGTTCATCAGGCAGAGAAGGGAGACATGGACACTGATTTGAGGAGTAACAAGCACACTAGCAGTCCCCCAGCTCAGCCTGTCTCTACCTCTGCAGTGATTAGCTCAGAATTGAGATGCCCCATAAGTAACTTGAAAATGACTTGGATGGCAAGACTTTATGATTTTATCTCTTTACTAAGACCCATATGCATGTGGTACACACACACACACACACACACACACACACACACACACACACGGCGTTCTGCCAGGGTAGGAAATTCTCCTCTGTATGCATCCTTATTTTGCTTCTTTGCTGAGCAATCAATTAGGATATGGTGAGAAGGACAAATAGAAGGCACTTTTATCACTGCATAGGAGGAAAATTTTGATTGTTTTTAAAACAGAAGTCTTAAAAGGCAACACGGTCCCACAGTGCTTAAGAATACAGATGGTTTTTTTCTTTATAATGGCACAAAGCAAACTCATACAGCTATTCTCTTTTTCATTTTCAATACAGTATTCAATAAGTTACATGAGATACTCAAAACTTTATTATAAAAAATGTTTTGCATTGGATAGCTTTGCCCAACTGTAGACCAGTGTAAGTGTTATAAGTACATTTGAAGTAGGCTTAGTTGAGCTGTGATGTTAGGTAAGTTAGATATTTTTCAATGCATTTTTGACTTAGGACATTTTCAACTTATATTGTTGTAGCATATTAAGTCAAAGTGCCTCTGTACATGCTCTGAAGTCACATCATTTACATTTAAACTCTGATGTTGCCAAGATCAACTCTACAAGTTATGCTCATGTTTCCATTTCCAATAGTGCATCTGATAAAATACACTTCTTAGGATGGTCATGAAGATGAGGTGAGATGATGCAGAAGAAGCAGCTAGAACCATGTTCAGTGCATACTAAGGGCTTCCTAAAAGTCAGTACTTGGTACTGTTTTCACCAAGGGACGTTGTATTTCAAAATGACTTTCTTACTCATAGGAGATCTAATGGCATTAAGATTCTGCCTCTGGGCCCAAGAAAAAAGTCATCTTCCTTCTACTACTTTCTCATCACTGTCTGGAACACCTAAATATTGGTTGGTTTCTTGGAGAATCAACTAAAATGTTTTCCAGGAAAACTCAAGATGTCCCATCTAGCACAAGCTGCAGGGTACCTCGACATGCCCGTGTCTGAGCAAGCTTGATCAAGAGACTGAGACTGAGTTGGAATTCTTGGCCGCAGGGCCTCGTTTTTTTCACCTCTCCAATAGGTATCATTTGTTCTGGTTTTGTGATTTGTGTAAGGCAGATGGGAATGTGTAAATGAAAGTGCTTTATAAAGTGTGACCCCTCCATTGGTAAAACATGATAACTGCGTTCATTTCTTATTTGATTCTGTTCTATTTGAAAGCACTGGTTTCTTCGAGAATTTCTTGAACCATAGGAAGGAAAAGTAGCTAAAATAATTTCCCCGTGATTTTAAAGTGTTTGGTGGATGAAAAATGGGGTTTAAATGCAGCATACTCCCATCTTTTAATAGTGATTGACACGCCTTTAGCAGCTGCAATTCAAACACAAGACAGCTAGTCCTTAGTGGGCCATTAGGAGTTCTGTTGCAGAAGGAAAGCGAAATCGTTCCCTTCCACTAGTGTAACGTTCTTTCCCAATGGTCCCCAGGACAACTCTTTTTTGGATGATTGAGAAGGGTGCGTAAAGAAGGCAGGACTCAGGTCTCGTTTCTCCATAAAATGTCTCCGGTGTAAAGTTAGCCGTACGTCTCTTAAACTAGCCACTTTCAATGGCTCTGTCATTAGGAAGGAATTTTGTGACCTTGCATTAATATAGCTAATGGTTTCTGAAGGATTTCTGAGCAGCGAAATAAGTTTTAAGCAGCCTCCTGAGAAGTTTGAATGACGTACAAACTTTAACGCACCTGAGAGCAGTATGGCTGCCATCTTCAAGAGCAAAATGTTGGTTAATGACTTTAGTTAATTACATTTCTCTAAAAAATTGCTGGCTGAATGGCACACGTGTGTGCTTATGGCCTCATTTCTCCCATCTCTGTGGATGATTCCTTTATTCTAATTTCACGGTGTCCACTGTAGAAAACACCCCTGTGTACATATTTCTATGTGTGAAGAAGAAAGATAAGATCAAATTGATAGATGGGTTTTGATGGATGTAACCATGATGGTAAAAAATACACTTGACATCCAGCCAAAACCCCGTTCCCTGAAACATGTCAGGAATATCTTAGCAGGGATCTGAAAGATTACATTTTTTTTCTAATACCAAAATATTTTCTGCTCTACATCAAATACCATGGTCTGACATGTTAACACAAATAATGTTAAATTTATCGCTTTAACCATTTCCAAGTTAACCGTCACTTCAGAGGCATTAAAACTGTTGTTATAATCATCACTACCGTCATCTCCAGAGCTTTTACATCTTCTCCAACTGAAACTTTGTTCCCATTAAGCAGCTTTCATTTTTATTGGAAAACGGACAGATGTTTTTAGGATGACACCATGATGACACACTGAAATGCACAGATGTCACTCTTAGGACAACACCATTGTGAGTCTTGTCTACGTGGGAAGTCATCAGAGCAGGCCATCTCTGGGCCCAGGCAGAATGATGAGGAGACCAGAACAATCCCTTTCTGTGGGGAGAGGCTGCTCGAAGGCTTCTTTGAGTCTTCATTTCCTGAAAGACAGTGTGAAGGAGGGCAACTCAATATTCCTGGTGGTGCTACCGACTTCCTTTGGTTTCCTCCAAGATGAAGGTCTTAGTCTACTTTCTGTTGCTATAACAAAATACCTGAGGCCTGGTATCTTTAAGAGAGTAGAAGTTTACTGGTCCATGGCTATAAAGCCTGGAATATCCAAGATCGCAGAGTTGGCAATTGTTCAGCTCTGATAAAGGCCTCCCTTCTGGATACTGACAAGGTGGAGTGGATCACACAGTGGGAGAGAGCACTCATCTTAGACACAAGCTCACTTTCTAAACAAAGCCAATCCCTTGATAACCCACTAACCCATTAATCCATGGACAGATTTATCCCATTCATGAGGGCAGAGCCTTTGTGACCCGATTTCCTTCTCAAAGTCCCACCTCCACACACCATTAACATTTGGAGATGTTAACTTTTCTACACATGAAATTTGAGGGACACAGTCAAACCATACCACTGACTCCTCTCAGGATCCCTCCTGGGAGTACAGGATTATATCAACATAGTCCCATTTATGGCTCACATACTGATTTTTTAAGAAAAAAAATCATTGAAAAAATTAGCTATTGCTAAATTACCCCCCAAAGATCACATTTGAGCAAAAGCAAACGTTTCTGTCATTCATAGCCTGGCAAATTGTCTCCAAATCAAAATCAAGTGCCCGTCCAAAAATAACCATCCTGCCCATTGGGTCAGACCAATTTACAGTGGTTCAGAGCCAAAAGAGGGAGGATTTGAGCCAGCCGTGCCATAGAGGGCCTTTTCATGGTTGTCTCTTGCTCTGCAGTTTGGAAAATGCTTCAGGTGGAGGGGTGGAGCCTCCCCAAGAGGAGGAAGGAAGAGACTGAGCCCAGAGTAGGTTCATATGCAAAGCAAGGTACCAAGGTGTTTAGCTCAGGCACTTTGCTCTGCTGTAGGCCGGCGCTGGTGCCTTGGGGAGGGGGAAAGCCCTAGCTAGCTGCCATGGGCATGCTGGCAGGACAGGAGAGGAGGGCTTGCAGCCAGGGTGTGGTATCTCTGGGGAGTTAAAGACATTTAGAAATTACTTTCTGAAACCTAAGTCTAGTGTTTCATGTTTTTGTGATCTGGAATGGTCTTGGGAGCCTCGTAGGATTAGTGAACTCGCGAAGAGCATTAGCAGCACTGTGTGGAGAAACCGTGGTCAGCAGTCAGAATGCCCACACATCGGCAGATCCCCCAGGACTGCTGCCCTCCTGCATGGTCCCCAGCATTGCGAAATATCTCTCTGGAGGGATTTGTCCAGTAAGAAGAGACTGGGGAAAGAAGAAGGAGAAATGGAGCATTAATGGAGAGCCTACTGTATACAAAACACTTTGCTATCCTCTCAGAGTCAAATCTGTAAGAAGAGTTGACCTTCTGAAAAATTTTTGCAATGGTAAATCTATATATATGACCTAATTCTGATTTAAGTTATTGACCATCGGGGAGGGGAAGAATGGTTAGAAGAGGTTTGAAGATGTAGACAAGAGAATAGAAAACTGTCATTTTCTTGGAAAAAAAAAGTTCTAGGCTTTAAGCTATCCAATAAATACTGTGCTCCTTTTAGTCATTTTCTCAGTGACAAGTACTTTAAAAGGTAAGAGAAGTTCCCTGAATAGAGTGTAGCTCGAGGTCTTGGGGGATTTAGCAATATTTTGAGGAAGAGATCAACATAGTGTAACTTGTGCTGAACTGAAGAATCCTAGTTCCTGGTTCTCAATGAACAGCAGGAAAAATAAATAAATTTTTATGTGTGAAATTCAGAGACAGATAGATTTCCCAGAAGATTCTGAAGGCTCATGGGAGTTCTAATGACGCGTCAAACCCGGAGGGGAGGAGCAGCGTGGAAGAGTGATTGATAACGGCTAGATGTGTCCAGATGTTTTTGTTACGTTAAATTTTGCTCTAGGCGTTGCCATTGCAGAGAGGTTAGCAGTCTCTGTTGCGCGTGTACTTGCCCTCTCACAGAGGATGTGACTCTCGCATGTCTACAGCTGGCCTCTGAGACTCAGGCCTGTGTATCTACAGCCCCCGGGACGGTTCCTTGGAGACCTTACAGAGCAGCTCAGTTTCCACCCGTCCAAACCCTAATCCATTCTCCCTTGAAGCTGCAGTCTTGATCATCTCATTATCTCGAGGAAAGACGTGACCACCACCTGCTACACAGATGAGAGCCGGGAACCCTCTCCAGCTCTCCTCAGCCCTCCCAGCCCCAAATCCAGGGCATCAGCATCCCGCACTGCCTCCCTGGTGCAGGCCATTGGTTCTTTGATCTGTTTTGCTCCCATACATTTCACTCTCGTCATCCAAACCCTCTTCTGTTTACTACAAATGAGTTCCCACCCTGTAGCCAGTATGACCTCGGTAAGAACTCCACTTAAAATATATTAATATACTATCATAATCATTCCAAAATGCCTAGGCATATCCAAGTACCGCCTTGTACACCATAAGCTCATACAATTTCTATTGGTCAATTATACCTCAGGAAAGCTGAGGAAACACACTCAGATATGTGTGTGTGTGTGTGTGTGTGTGTGTGCGCGCGCGTGTGCGCGCGCACCATCAATGACCTTCTTCTGTCTTAAGACCCTGGTATGCCTTGGCCCTGCCCTCGCTCCAGAGTCTCCACACGCTTTGCTTTTCCCCCATTGGAATGGCAGGCACACCCTGGCCTCGCCCTCTGCCTGGGCCCCTTTCTTATATTGGTTTCTCTGCCTATAGAGCTATTTCCTCCTGACTTCGCCTAACTCCTTCCTGTCTCTCCTCATGCTGCAGACCTCGGGGGAGGGAGATCAGAGGCCTTTCCTGACGTCCCCACTGGGTCAAGGGCCATGTTGGAGGACCTTGGGCGCCCTGTGTCTTTTCTTGGAAGCTCTTTCGGAAATGGTTTAACTCGCGCTCGTGGTGCTATGGAGCGACTGTCTCAGACCCCTGACTATAAGCCCCACACGGGCAGAGGACCATTTCTGATTTTGCCTCTCTCTGTTTTTTAGATTGAGGGAAAAAATAATAAGGGAGATTGTAACTTGAATAGAAAATTGCTAATGGTATTTTGGAGGCTACCATGCCTACAAATGGCTGGCCATTTCATCACTGAGTTTAGCCAAGTTTCTCTGGTTTCCCCATTGCGGCATGCCTGAATGTAGATAAAAAACCGGGGAAGAATTGTGTTCTGAAGATTCCCGGAAGTGCAAATCCCAAGGATTATGTTAAAAAGTCACCCTAGCAAATGAACTGATATTATTGCTAATGGTTGGTTCTACAGAAATTAACTTTGAAAAACATTTACTTGAATATTATGATTTGAATCTGAAATGTGCCCCCCAAACTCACCTTGGTCCAGTGTGGCAGCGTTCAGAGGCGGGGCTTTTGGAAGGTGATTGGATCACGAGGACCCTGAGTGGATTAATCCATCAGTAGTTTGTAACTTAATGGGCTATTGGGAGAAGGTAGAGACTGTCATACAGAAAGTATATGGTGGAGGAAATCTCTTAAGTGCAAGGCATGTAATATGTTCTCACAGTTATGGAGCACTAACACACCAGACCTCTTTATTCTCCGCTTTCATCATAAGACAAAGATGGGGGTGCATTCAGCATTTGGGGAAATCCTAATTTCTTAGCGACTTATCTCCCTTCTTACTTTTTCTGTTCTTTTGGGTTTTTAGCTATCTCTATAAATTATACCTTACTTTAGAACTCCCTGAGACCAAAAAAAAAAAAAAAAAAAAAATTCTCACAATTTGAAGAATGCTTGATTTGAGGAGGACTTTGAATAACACTCCACTCTGAGATAGCTTGAAACCCAAGAGAATTCAGCTCCTGGTCCTCTGGACCAGCTCTTTGCGATTTCTGAGGGTTTTCATCAAAGTACCTGCAGTTTTGTGAAGCAAGTTAGGAAATGAAACTGATTGATCAGCAAAGCCTACGGTTTTCCCAACTTGCTAAAAGTGAAAGTTAATCTCGAGGAAGAGACATTCATCAATGAAAGTCCGAGTTCGGGGTAAAGCGCCCTGACTCGTTGAGTACCTGCTGCCGATTCCCACTCTGATTCTGCATTAACATTCTCAAGTTCCACAAAATTTACAAAGGCAGCGGACGTAAGAAGCGCTTACATCTCCGGGGGGATTTGGCGACATTGTAAATCAGCCACTCTGGCTCCAAGGACTGACCTGATATCTTGGCCTCTGGATTTTCAGAACATAATTCAGTTTTGGCCTTGGGTTCATCTGTGTGTCTTCTCAGAAAAGCAGGAAGACTATCCTATGCGTTTTCAGATTACAGTTTATTAAAATTCCTTAATCATCTCAAAAAAGGGAGATACAACCTGAATAAGTAAGTAATTTTTTGCCCATCTGAATAAACCTGGTGTTTTATACTAAACAATCAATTGTGAATTGGGTTTCAAAAAAGCCATCATCTTGGGCTTCCGCTGAATTTAAGTCACATCCTCCCTGCCCTGCAAGAATTAGTGGATTATGCGTGAGAAACATATCTGTGCATTCATTGTGTAACACAATATTAAGAAACTCGAGGCCAACTTTCGACGGCTGAAGCAGAAGTTTCGACAATTTTCCTGTGAATGAGGATCACTGTGAATTAGCAACTTGGTTAGACAGCCAATTTGACAATTCAGACCCCAAAGTGGTATCTTAGGTCTGATTTATTTGCTTTGGCTGTCTAGAGAGTTCCAAGTCACTAGGCAATTGCAAATGGAGAAATGCCCCACGTGTGTATGTCTCCTTTCTGGGCAAGTATTTATGGGAGAGGGTAATATTTTGCTTTTCCTGTGATTGAAGGAATGCCCGACATTTTCCTCTTCGTTCCTGAGATCCAGACAGCAGTGGGAACCTCGTGAGCCTTGGAAAGCCCCTGGTGGCAATTGTGGGATGAAATGTTTTAATTGACAAAAGAGCCCCTTGGCCAAATCCTCGTCTTTGTAGAACTTGTCAGAAGTGTTCAGTTTCAAGCCAAAAAGCTGCCAGAATGAAGGCCAATCATTAATGACAGAAAGATTAGGAGAGTGGAGAGCAGCTGGCTGCCGAACAGCATATAATGAGGCAAAATGCTGGAGAGTCAACCGAGGGCAGTTGACCCACGGCCAGTAGGTAATAGGAGAGGACCTCGGGATGGCAGACCCACCGCCTGGTGCTGGCATCTCCTGCACACAGGGCAACAATTTGTCTGTCGCTTGTGAAAATCAAAATATGACACCCCAGCGTATTCCTATTATTTTTCTCTGTTGTGGCTCTACACTGTTTTAGATGCTAAAAAAAGACGAAAGAGTAAAAAAGCAAATGATTGATTTTTTTATGGAGTGAATTCTACAGGGTAGGTGCTGGATAGCCCAGAGGCAAACACGTAAGTGTACGTGTGTGTGTATATACACAGATGCAAACACGTAAGTATATGCGCGTGTGTATATACACAGATGCACACACACTCTCATAGTAGTAGATTTTGTGGGTTTTCTCCATACTGTGGGTTATCTTCAAGAAAAGTCTTTGCATCTCTGAGTTAAGCATGAATTTTGAAATGAGCTCTTTTAGTTTGGCAGGATGTAAAGTTTAATGAAAGAGCAAGTCGGGACATACAAATGGATCTGAAGATACTTCTGTCCATGCTTGGCTCTTGTCATTATTGTCTTGTTTCTGATGCGGAGTGTGCTGTCTGCAGCTTTATGTTGGTTATAAATGATATGGGGAATATTTCCCATTTGCCTCTCCATGATCAACCTCTTCTATAGGACCATGTCAGGAGAGGAAGCTTGAACGAAGGAACTAGACTCCTGTATCTCAGTCTTGGGATTTACCACTAGCTCTGATTACCTAGAAAAGAAGTTGGAACTTGGCTCAAGAAACTTTTTGAATATTTATAGATAGTCCTGTGCCCTAGAACATTTTGATCTATAACAGACCATATACACAACAGAGTCTACCACACAGTCTATATGTGATGGAGGTTGTACCCTCTAGGTCTGTGTAAGTCTACTCTGTGATGTTTGTACCGTAGTAAGGTTGCCTAGCGACACATTTATCAGAATGCATCTCATGAATGGATGTATGATTGTATCCCCTTAACTGTGGAGTCTTTATTCACGTCAGTATATAAATATGGTGGGGATGTTTGCACTGCTTTGAGCTCAGCTTCTCACACTTGGGTTTGATTGTATAGACATCCAGGAATCCCAGCGCAGTGCCCACTAATTCGTAAGAGTTGGGATCTAGTAACAGCTGGAAGAATTCAACAGGAACATACATGCTGTTATGTTGTTGCTCGGGGCTGGGATGGACCCTGAGAAATTCTTTCTAGAAGATTTCACCACTGTGTGAACTGTACTCACACCAACCCAGATGGTACAGCTTACTACGCACCTAGGCTATATGATGTGCATGCAGACACACACACACACACACACACACACACACACACACTCTAACTTTTTGCTCTTAAGATCGTTATGAAGAGAATAATGGGAGTAAAATTAAGGACATGAGAAAATGATACAATCAAAAGACACCAGAGCTGGATGAGGCTGCTGCTGTGTTACTACAAATAACTTTGTAGTAAACTTCTCAATTGAAAAGGTACAAGGATTATACTCTAAAAAATCTCTAAAATAATGATAAATAATGATAAAATAATGATAAAAATAATAATAAAATAATGATAAAATCTCTAAAATAATGATAAAAATGATATTTACAGTATAGTAAATATATAAACCGGTAGCATGGTCACTTATTATTAAGCACTATGTGTTGTACGTACATAATTATATGTGCTCTACTTTTTTCTTGGTACTGGGGATTGCTAAGATTGATCTTTACACTAAGTAGCTGAGGGTCTTGCTAAGTAGATGAGGCTGTCCTTGAGTCTGCGATCCTCCTGTCTCAGCCTCCCAAGTACTAAGATTACAGGCATGCACCACCATGCCTGGTTTGGGTAATACTTCTATGCGACTGGCAGTGGGGTGTGTTTGTTTGCAGGCATCTCCAAGCATATAAGTAATGTGTTGTGCTTGGACATCACAATGGCTATGATGTCACAAGGTGACAGGAGTTTTTTAGTTCCATTATAATGTTCTGAGACCACCATCCTATATACAACTAGTCATCGACTGAAATGTCAACATCCCGTGCACAACTGTACTCGCATGTTCTCTTGTGTCTGCTTCAAATGGACACATTCCTGGAAATAAAACAGCTTATTTTAAACTTTGTGTGTCAAAGGCAGGGCAAGAAATGAAAAGCTAAACAATACAATTTTCTATTTTTTTAATCTGTTCCTTCCAACAATGAAAGAGGGTGAAATAACGACCACAAAGTGAAACCGTTGGTGTTTGATAATTTTCCATCTGTACTGCAGTAATTTTCATTAGCAATAAAAAAAAAAAATCCTGTCCAAAGCAAAAAAAATGGTTTTGGCCGTGAAAGTAAGCATCCTTCCTGCCTGTGATCGAACGTGACTTCCAGGTTTACAAACTCTCAGGCCACTCACCTCAAGAGTGGGACAAGGCTTGGCTTTGAAAGATGTTTACAATATTTTTTAGGCTATGTAATAAGCAAGTGTCCGCTGAAGTTCACCATGTGGAGCCCACAACGCCACCCGCTGCCTGACAGCTCTCGCCTGCCTTCCCACCGTTGCAGCTTGCCTTCCCAGATGAGAGCTGCCCCTGGACTTGGCACCGGAGCCTGTAACAATATCAAAGTGACGTGATGCTTAATCACAAGATCCTGAAAGACTTGTGTCTAAAATGCCCCCCATACCAATGCTGAGCAAAATCATCTTTTCTGAAAGCCTCGCAGATTCAATTTTTTTCCACATACCAAGGGCAGGAAGCCAGAAGGTGTAGATCTGTATCTCCTCTGGTTTCGTGTAGGGAACGTTCACTTTTCTCATAATGTTAGATTGGAACCTGGGCTCAGGACCTGATGTAGGAATGTAGAGGCAACCCCTACAGGACAACGTGGCTGTCCTCGTCTGCTGTGTTCCAGTGACCACGGTCCAGGTATCGATCAGATTTGCCATCATAGTCACCAAGATGTCCCTGGGCTGAGCAGTGCGTGTAGCTATTGCCGGATCCCAGCCAGTTGGAGGCCAGTCTACCTGTGGCTACTGTGTGGAGGGCCTACTGGGAACAGAGG
>NC_137800.1:83604618-83822118 GCF_963383645.1 Muscardinus avellanarius | reverse complement strand
GCATAACATCTTTGAAAATCACCCATCTCATTGTAAAAACTTATTTTTTTTTTTACTCTTTCTATAAGAAAGCAAGAAACTCAGATCCCAGTTGAGTCAGGATCACTCATTTTCAAGGGTGATTTTTACAATCTCTGCAGGAAGCAAAGACCTTTAACTTTCTCAGAGAAATGTTGCTCCCCTCAGTGGCAAAGAATGCAAACTCGTGGAAAATAAAGATAGGGCTTGCTTCTTTATTTCATAAAACAAAACTGGAACTTCTAAATGGCCCATTGTAAATTTAACGTCTCTCTAAGAGATATAAATTAACAGCAACAAAATATTATGACCCTTTGAATGCTTTAGCCCATGAACTGTAAATGCAAGTTTGTGTAGCCATTTGGTGGGACTTAACCATCCTAGAAAGAGCCCTTAAACATTTTATGGCATCTAAATGTACTTGGGATCGTCGGCACCATTCCTGCCCTCTGACACATTTTTGTTGCAAGTGAGAAAGGGAACCACTTTGAAAATACACATAAAAATATTCCCAGTTAACAGAAGTTGAAATGAACTAAGGACATAAAGAACACACATGTTTGCATTTAGACATGGTATATGGCCAATTTTTTCACGAAGAGGGAGAGCCTTATTAGTTTTGCTCTAAGCGGTATTCTAAATGTTCGGCATCTGACAAGGGGAATTTCCCTTCCCTTCTCCCCTTTCCCTGCAGTATATATATTAGACTAATTGCTTTATTTTAACAAGAGGGATGCTGTTTCTTTAACCATCCTCTCAGCCCCCAGCTTGACCTTCAACTCTGTGGATCTTTGCTGGGAGATAATCGCATGATCCATGTGATTTAATGTGCGTTGGCTATTGTGCATCCAGTCTTCTCCATCCTAGCAACAACATTTGTAACTCTCAGAGGGTCAGGTTCTCATCCTCTATAATTCTTGGAGAGTCACATAAAACTTAAATCTGGCCCAGAGTTCCCTTATCATTTATAATTTCCATAATGCTCTCTTAGAGTCACAAAACTATCTGGCATTTCAGGGATGGACGATTTGCTGTGCTCCCCCCAAGAGAAATTCTCTGAGGAGTAAGGTAAGGAATGCCAATAGGATTAAAACTGTCGCAGGAAACTGTAAATAAAAGTCATGCCATAACCGACAGTGCGCTCTCAGACCTACCTGCACAAATGCTAGTTTCTTCAATGCATCTCAAAAATTATTCATGATGTAAATAAACACACACACACACACACACACACACACACACACACACACACAAAAAAAAAATTTGGTGATGAGAAGAGGAATCAGCTTTCCTGTCAGGGATGGATGTAGAGGTACAATCAAATACCAAACAGCATCTCAGTCCTTCAGAGCTCAGGACTCTCCTTCCCCGAAAAGTTCTCCCTGACACAGCTATGCAGCTATTCCCAATTCTACAGAATTCTACATGAGCAGAGTTACTGGTGTGTTTTCTTCTCATTTTTCTTTTGACTTTTGGAGTTTCTTTGTAGGCTGCTTTATGTCCCCAAGTCTACCATGCTTCCTTCCTTCCATTTGGGGATTGAAGCCGGGCGTGTTCTACCACTAAACTACACCCCCAGCTCATTTTTATATTTTATTTTGAAGCAAGACCTTGATAAGTTACTGCACACTGGCCTCCAACCTGCAATTCTCTTGTCTCCTCAGCTTTCCAAGTACTGAGTTTCCAAGTGTGGGTCACCTTACCTGGCTTCTTTATTATTTTTATTAGAATATCGTGGTTACATTCATTATAATGTATTTCATGGGTTTACAGTGTTTTCTATGTCTCAGGGTTTTGTGAAATGCAGAATTAGGAAAGGGTATATTAGATGGTCACTTTAGGGGTCTTCAGCTCTCTGAATTTTCTCTGAAGTTTTAATATTATGTATGAGAAATTTTGAGATGCACCTATAATCTTCACGGGCTTCAATGGGTTAATATCAACTTTAATCTTCTTTCTTCTCCAATGGAGTGTCCACGTGCCATTTATCTGGAACTCCATCATCAGGTTAGCAAACCCAAGTGTTCCACACTATCTTCCAACATTCAAATGGAACGTGACCACAGTCTGTCTGCGTTTGAATTTCTGTTCCACTCCCTCCTCTCACACTGGGAAGGTTGTTTTTACTTATTCCCTCTGGGATGCGGTTTCCTCTTCTGTGAAATGAGGATGATAATGCCAATGCATTTAGCATTAGTAAGAAAAGCCAATGAGTTCATATTTGTATGGATTCGATGAATTCTACATCAGGGTTTGCTAGGATCCAACTCGGGGCTTCTATAAGCAGGCAAGGAGTTGCATGTACTTCTCACACCGAGTTTTCAGGGAAGGGAGTAAGGTATAGAAATGGCACCGTGTGTGTGTGTGTGTGTGTGTGTGTGTGTGTGTGTGTGTGTGTGTGAGAGAGAGAGAGAGAGAGAGAGAGAGAGAGAGAGAGAGAGAGAGAGAACACGAACAAGTATCTGTGTGGAAATTGTCTAAATTCTGTGACTTTTGGATTCTCCTGCCTTTCAAAGTACTTTTCCCTTGGCTCACTGATGCCTGAAATTTCACAGTTATGCCCTCCAAGTCTTTGATGTCTGCCAGACAAAGACTTTGCCCCCCACCTACATACCTAGAAGGAAAGGACACTTCAGCATCTCTGTGCTATCAGATCCATCCTAAGAGGGAATTTCCTTGGATGGATTTGGAAAAGATAAAGAAAGCAAGAAAATGGTGCCTACCTAGTATGTGGGAGACAAGTAGGAAAAGGGAAAACTGGAAGCCTTGCTTAGGATGGCTGTACCCCAGGAACAGGTAGAACAGAGAGCTGGTATTTATTCTACAAACGCAGGTGTCAGGGGGAGTGGTTTCAGTCTCTGTTTAAAGCTACTCACTAGCTGAGCATTATCGGGCAAGTCCCTTTAATCTTAAACTCTACACCTTCGATTTTTCATCTACAAAGATCGAGGAAGTGATCTGAGGTTGTAGCAGGAATTGCACGTGCTCACTAATTTGAAATGCTGGGTGGGCTCACGCTCAGTAAGTGGAACACATCGGTGCTCAGTTACGGCTTTTAAATAAGCTGCATTTCAGGGTTGGTCTTAGACTCTCGGAAGGTATTTGGCATTTAAAAAAAAAAAACAAGAAAAGTTTAAAATAGTTACCTATTTCAGACTTTAAAGTTCTCAGTGAAATTTCTTCAATTAAAAAAAAAAAGAAAGAAAATGAAAGAAAAAAGCCGGGTGTGGTGGCATAAGCCTATAATCTTAGTACTTGGGAGGCTGAGACAGACTATAGGAGGAAAGAAAAAAGAAAAGAAAGGAAAAGAAAGAAAGAAAGAAAGAAAGAAAGAAAGAGAAAATGGTGAACTATTCACTGCAGTTAACACCAAAGAAAACTGCTCATAAGTTTGCTTTGGGTAGCTTGCTAAACAACAGAATATTTAAATTTATACTAGTTGACAGCTTAGACTGTAGTGACTCTCTAAGGCTTGGATGTGAGAGGACCCTATTGAGAAAATCGAATACAGTTTTGGATGGCAGGTTTTGCCACCCATTTATATTGAACATTCAGATACGGTGAGTAAAAAGTAAAACATTCAACAGACGGGGGATGTATACATTGAAACTCTCAAAAGGAGCAGTATTAGCCAGGCATGGTGGCGCACGCTGGTAATCCCAGAACTCAGGAGGCTGAGACAGGAGGATGGCAGGTCTTAGGCCAGCTTCAGCTACTGAGACCCTCTGAAACATGGTTTCAAGATATAGAATAAAAAATAGGGCTGGGGGTGTAACTTGGAGGTAGAACATCCCTGGGTTCAATCCCCAGCACCACAACAAACAAACAAACAGCAAAAGAAGCAGTGTTGCATTTATTTATTTATTTATTTACTTTTAGTAAGGGAGATTAAACCCAGAGGCAGTCTACCTCCAAGCTATACTCTCAGCCCTTCTTATTTTTATTTTGTTTTTATATAGGATCTCACTGAGTTGCTGAGGCAGGTATTGAACCTGGGATCCTCATGTCTCAGCCTTCTAATGACTGGGATTACAGGCATGTGCCACCATGCCAGGATCATTATAATTTATCCACTTTTTATAAAATCTTTATTCCTTAAAGGAGAATTTTACACTCTGGGGAAAGCCTTGTGCAAATATATTAGCCCTCCCTTATGTATGTAGAATATATCCTAAGACCTCCGGCGGATGCCTAAAACGGTGGATACAAGAGAACCTGGTAGACAGAGACTTAATTTTTCCTACACTTATATACCTAGGATAAAGTTTAGTTTATAAATTAGGCACAGGAAGAGATCAACGACAGTACGTAATAATGAAATAGAACAATTATTATAATATACTGCCACAAAAGTTATTTTAAAACTTATGAATTGTTTATTTCTGGAATTTTCCACATGATATTTCGGGACAGTGGTTGACCTCAGGTAATTGAAATTGCAGAGAGCCAAACCACAGGGCCGGGGATGTGGCTCAGTGGTAGAGGGCTTGTCTAGTATGTCCGAGGTCCTGGGTTTGATTCTCAGCACTGAAAATGAAAAATAAATAAATAAAAAAGCCAAACCATAGAAAACCACGGACAGGGGATTGAAATTACTAATATTAGCTCTTTTTGAATGCAACGGGCGCAGTTTGTGATCTGGTACCTCCTACCTCCGGGCAGCCTGGGATAACGGCGTACTGGAATTTGGCCTTTGGCTCTTCCCTGGCTCCACTGATCACCAGCAGAAGCATCTGGGACGATTAACTTTGCTTCTCTAGGGCTCAGCTGATTTATGTGGAAAGTGGAAATGCAATGATCCTACCTAGGGCATTACTTGTAAGGTATATAAGCTGTAAGCCTTTTAAATCTGTGAAATGCCATAGCTCTCTTCTTTTAGGCCAGGTTGCAGTCAAAGCAAGGTTCTTTTATTATCCCTAGCAAAGTGCCAGGGACTTGAAGCACATAGCAAGCATTTACCATGAGGGTAAAACGTACTGGAGCTCTGCCCACTGAGCTTTGCTATAAGGGGAGTTTGAAAGATGGACAGGAATCCCCCTTGGTAGACGGCGTGAGGACAGGGCTGTGCCTTGGCTCCTTTAACGCTGCCCAGCGCCAATGCCAGGACTCAGCTCACTGGCAGTTAACAAAAGGCAGAAAGTTGGGCTAGCTCCTAGGAGTTCAGGGAAAAGCTGGAGATTCCCAAACACCTAGGGCCTCATCTGATTGAACTCAGGAGAGACGGAGGCTGCCAGTCACAGCCTTCTGCAGATTACTGCAGACTCTTCTATTTCCTCCTGATCTTCTTGGGAATCCTTCTCACGTGCCTCTGGGAGATCATCCCTCTAACCAGTGTCTGTCCCCATTGAGTGTGCTGAGCCAGTGAGCATGGCTAACTTGGAAGGGCATAGAAGGAAAAGAGACACTGTCAGGCAGTGCCAAACCCTGTCATGAAATAACCCGTGTCCATCAGAATGATTAGACCATTTCAAGTAATACAGAGGCTCGACCATTTTGGTCCTGTCAGGGAGAAACATTTCATTTCATGATGGGAATGGCGACATGGAAGTGAATTTCTGCATCCTGCCTGCCACAGGGGTCCCTGTGTACTGATGGAGTCTTTCTCGGAGATGCCCCTTCGCAGCTGGCTCAAGGGGGCTGCTGATTGCCCGGGCACCTTTTTCTTAACCACCTTTATTTATTTATTTATTTATTTATTTATTTATTTAGGTGGTACTGGGGTTCCTAGAAGCCCTTCTACCTCCGGGCTACACTCCCAGACCTATTTTTACATTTTTATTTTGGAAACAGGGTCTCCTAAACCAGTGCGCGCGATCCTCCTGTCTCTGCCTCCCAAGCGTGGAGATTACAGCGTGCGCCACCACGCCCGTCTTTCTTAACCACCTTTAACCAGGGGTTTAGCTTCTGGTCTCAGTCCTTCAGTAAGTAGGGAATGGGTGTTTTATTTTATTTATTTTATTTTATTTTATTTTTTGGTGGTACTGGGGATGGAACCCTTCTACCCCTGAGCTATACTCCCAGGCCTATTTCATATTTTATTTGGAAACAGGGTCTCTTAAGCCAGGGAGGCTGGCTTTGAACTTGTGCGATCCTCCTGTCTCCGCCTCCCAAGTACGGGGATTACAAGCCTGCGCCACCACGCCCGGTGGAATGGGTGTTCTATGATCTTGGAGTTATCCCTCCAGATATTGGTCTGACCTACAACTTAATTCTTTTGGCTGTTCTTCGTCTTTGAATTAAATTTGCCAGTTTTATCTTCAGTTAGTTATGTAGCTGATGGAAACCCGTGGCAGTAAATGGATAGGTTGGTATGCATAGTTTTCCATTTCTTTCTTTCTTTCTTTTTTTTTTTTTGGTGGTACTGGGGTTCCTGGAAGCCCTTCTACCTCTGGGCTACACTCCCAGACCTATTTTACATTTTTATTTGGAAACAGTGTCTCCTAAGCCAGCGCACGCGGCTGGCTTCGAACCTGCGTGATCCTCCTGTCTCTGCCTCCCAAGCGCAGGGATTACAAGCGTACGCCGCCACGCCCGGCATAGTTTTCCATTTCTGAATGACTCTACTACACTGTGGCCACATATGGCATCTCTAAAATGCCCAGCCATAGCCGGGCGTGGTGGCACGCTTGTAATCCCCGCGCTTGGGAGGCTGAGACAGGAGGATCGCGCGGGTTCAAAGCCAGCCTCAGCTACTTGGTGAGGCTCTCAGCAACTTAGTGAGACCCTGTTACCCTGTTTCCAAATAAAATATAAAATAGGTATGGCAGTATAGCCCGGAGGTAGAAGGCCTCTGGGTTCCACCCCCAGTACCCCAAATAAAATAAAATAAAATACCCAGCCATCTAGCAGTCTAGCAGTCTAGCAAGTGCTGGGTATTGGACACCCAGGAAAAGGAAGGAATATTTAGTGCAATCTGTATAAAACTACCATCAGCACTAGAAAAAGAGCTTTCTAGAAGAACTCTTGCTGATGTCTACATTTCTTACTACTGGGAGGACAGTAAAAATTTGCTTTTTTTAAAGCCAGGATTTCACTATATTTCCCAGGCTGGCCTCTAGCTCCCGGGCTCAAGTGATTCTCCTTCCTCAGCCTCCTGTAGTTGGGATTGCAGGTTCATACCTCCATGCCCAGCTCTGACCTGCTCTTACAGGACAAACTTAAGATCCTCGATCCCCTTGCCTGATCCACTCCCCTCCTACAAGCAAATATAACCTTTTCCTACTTTTTTCTTTTTGTGGTACTGGGGATGAAATCCAGGAGCATTCTACTTCCAAGCTATACCTCAGCTCTATTTTTTATTCTTTATTTTGAAACAGGGTCTCACTGATTTGCAAAGGGCCTCACTGGGTAGCTGAGGCTGTCCATGAACTGCGATCCTCCTGTGTCAGCCTCCATAATGCTGGGATTATGAGCATGCGCCACCACGCCCAACATTTCCCTACTTTTTATTCTGACCTGTCTATATAAACTTGACTTTAGCAGCCAAAGTTATTTGTTCATAGATCTGTCTTCTCCTAGACTAGGTGTCAGCAATATTTTCTGGCCATGGGCCAGATAGTAACTATTTTAGACTTTGCAGGCCACACAGTCTGTCTTAATTGCTCAGCTCTGTGGTTATAACTCCAAGCCGCAGTAGTCAATGTGTAAACAAATGGGCATGACCATATTCTAATAAATCTTTATTTATGGACACTAAAATTTGCATTTTGTATAATTTTTATGCATCCTAAAATATTATTTTCTTTGGGTTAAAAAATACTTAAAGCTATAAAAACAATTTGTCCCCTAGACCACAGATGGCTAACCTCTCTACTTTATTAGAGTATAAATTCATTGAGGGCATGGACTTATTATGCTGATATACCTAGAGCCTTGGACCGTGATAGAGTCTTGCTAAATGCTTTTTTGAGAAAAGCATAAGTTAAAGAATTTCTTTGTAATCTATGAGCAAATAATATAAACTTATAATTACCTCACTCTTTATAGTTGAAAAATACTTTCACTAACATTTTCTGTCATCCCTATGCTTGTAATGCCTGTCAGGAATACAACTACTCTATTTTATAGATAGAATTTACCCTATAAGTACATACGGGCTTTTATGAATATATCAGATCAACCTTGATTTTTAGTGCTATCTAAAAAATATTTCCATAGGAAATACTTTCCTGAGGTGTTCGGTGTTTTTATTTTTGATTTTCAATTTACTTGTGAGAGGTTTGGGGTAATATTGCTGATCTAATGATGCATCCGTTTCTTTAGAACATTCTTCAGCTACTCAGTGACTAGTTCATACCTGGCAAGATAATAAATTCTATCAGTCTTCATGAACATGGAGTAAGTATGAACTCTGGAAATTTTGCCTGTGATATAACTTCTGAAAGACAGTGCTTTAGTCAACATTCTCACTACTGGGACCCAAACCCCTGACATACAGAACTTAGGAGGATTTTATTTGCTCAGAGTTCTGAAGATTTCAGTCCCTGTTATACTGGCTTCTAAGTAGGAGCTGGGGCTGCAGGTCATCAGGGCGAGAGAGAGGGGGGGGGGGGAGAGAGAGAGAGAGAGAGAGAGAGAGAGAGAGAGAGAGAGAGAGAGAAGGAAGAGGAGGAGGAGAAAGAAGGAAGAGGAGGAGGAGGAGGAGGAGGAGGAGGAGGAGGAGGAGGAGGAGGAGAGAAAGGAGAGAGAAAACTTGTGTCAATTCATGGAATCTTGGGAAGAAAGGAGTTGGAGAATCATGTATGTTCTTTTTCTCTTCTAATTTTGGCTTAGAATCTGCTTTGCGTGATATGAGAGTGGGCACTGTTTGCTTTTGGATTCCATTTGCATGGAATATCGTTTTCCATTTGTTCACGTTCAATCTCTGTAAAGGAACCATAGAAGAGTGGAAGAGAATAGAAGACACAGAGACAAACCCACACAGCTACAGCCACATGATTCTTGACAAGGAGCCAATACATACATTGGAAGAAAGACAGCCTCATTAACAAATGGCACCAGGAAAACAGGGTATCCATATGTAAAAACTAGATTTATATCACTCATCCCGTACAAAAGTCAGCTCAAACTGGATCAGTGGCCTAAGAGGAAGACCAGAGACTTTGCAATGGTTAAAAAAAGAAAAAAAAACTAGTGGAAACACTTTGTATAGATACAGGCAAAGACTACTTAAATAGGATCCTTATAACTCAGGAAATAAGAGCTAGAAACAATAAATGTGATGACATCAAATTAACAAGCTTCTGAACTACAAAACTTAAAAACAGTGACAGTGAGTTCTTATGTGTTTTATAAATGTATTTATTTATTTATTTGAACAACCACATTAGCCAAAAGTGGGAAAATGAAGTAATGTTTTGTAATAGTTTGAAAAAAAAATTAGGTATTAAAGTGAAAATGAAGATAAAACATGCAAAACAGAAGAAAAGAGGAAGCAGAAGAGTACAGAGACAGATGAAGAAAAAGAAAGAAGAAAAAGTGTGAAAAAAAGAAAAAGAAGAAAGCCGGGCGTGGTGGTGCACACTTGTAATCCCAGCATTTGGGAGGCTGAGACAGGAGGATTGCGGTTCTCAGACAGCCTCAGCTACTTAGTGAGCCCCTCTGCAACTCAGTGAGAACTTGTTTCAAAATATAGAATAAAAGATAGGACTAGGGGCGTATCTGGGAGGTAGAATGCCCCAGGTCCAAAAAAAAAGAAAGAAGAAAAAATAAAAAATAAATGCAATTGAAACATCAGGTACATAGAGTTGGATTAAAGTATGCAACGTCAAGTAATGAGGGGGCACGTCAAATCGACACAGAAGACATTCCCAGTGGAACCTAAAACTATCAATAAAAGGTCTAAAGCGACTTCCTGCTTTATGGAGCTATTTCTCACCATGTCTTCCAGATGCAGATCCCACCAGGCTTGGGGAAGCAAGGTACAAACCCCAAACCTGGGCTGTGTGACCTCTGAGTGTCCTGGGTATGTAAGTAACAACCGCATCCCCGTCTCCATGCTCGGCTGGGGAGCTGTGTATAGATTCTCCCCCATCTAACTCAGTGTTCTGCTTCAAGAATTGTGCAGAACTCAGGGTCTGGTGCTCCCCTACACACATCTCCAGGGTGAACATAGGGCGTCTCCAGTGGCTCCTTGGCTTGCCTGTAACCTTAGGAGCTCTCTGGAGGATTGGAGAGGGCTGCACTGGATGGTCTGTGGACCAGGGAGCAGAATTCTATCTGGTGCAGACTGCTGCTCAGTGTGTTCAGTAGAAAATACTGTGCCTGGGGATACTACCTCCTCCACGAATCTCCATACTTGATTCCCCCCAATTCAAGTGCGAATGAAACCGTCAGGCTCTGGCAGGGAGGCGCAGAGGTGCTGCAACCGGACAGCTTCAGGTGTGATGCTAATGGGAGCCACAGCTGGGCTGTAGGGATCCCGCTACATGAATTAATTAGATGACTAGTTTGCCTGTGTTCCTCTTGAGTCTAATACCAGTACTTGGGAGGCTGAGGCAGAAGGATCTCAGGTTTATGGCCAGCCTCGGCAATTTAGTGAGACCCTTAGCAACTTAGCAAGACCCTGTTTTAAAATAAAAAATAGAAGGTGCGCGTGGTGGTGCATGCTTGTAATCCCAGTACTTGGGAGGCTGTGTTTTTAACCTGAGAAAATTTAAATACTATAAATTATTTTGAGTCGAAAAAAATCCCTCTAAAACACCCCACTGCATTTTTAATGTTATAAAATTTATGGTAAACCTGCCATTTTAATGCTAGTAAATATGCCTTTATTATGCTACACAATAGTCTTTGTTCACAGCGGCTGAAATTAGAAATTCCAATCATGGCTTGTGTGTATGTGTGAGTGCATATAATGATGTCCTTCTTAAAAAGTCACGTGAAGCCATAAAAACTTGCTCCAAAAAAAGGAAACCAAACTCAAATGAGACCTCTAGAATACAGCTATTCTGAGGCTTAAAAATAAGGCCCCAGATTAGCCTAAGCATGGCTCACTGGAAGGGGATAACAATTCTAATTATTTTAAGCCCATTCGTTGAACAGTTCCCAGCCTAAATCATTTCCATCAAGTCCGATTTCTGTGTTGGCTATTTAAATGGTCTGCAGTATGTTCTATTTATATTAAGCTCCATATTATTAATAATTTCAAGAAGCAGTTATAGATGATATGAAATAGAATGTCAGAGATAGAAGGGCCCTTGTCATCTTGTCTGATACCCTTGTTTTTCATAAGACATTAATAGGGGCTTTGGTGTTTACTGGTTCTCCTTTATTTTTTTCTCCACTATCTGAAACGCTTTGGGTAGTCGTCACCTTAGCATATGGCTTTAAGTCTACCCAACTTCCGTGTTATTCATTCAAAGTCTTCTTGGTCTAGTTCTAATCTACTAATTTTAGTGATCTCTAGAAAGAATTCTCTAGCGCGGAAGTTCTATTTTTGTTAAGTCGATAGACATCAGCTTCCCCATGGGTCAAGTAAGGATTTTTTGGTTAGAAGTCCTCAGAAGTCCCCCAAGCTCCAGTCTTCTGTAGGTTTTTAAGAGAAAAGGAAGGTGGGGTGATGGATAATTCTATGTTCTCCGAGAAAGTCCTTCCCAGCTTTGGGGCAAAGTTAATATTTCTGCATAGCTTTGTTACATTCTATTTCCTGAGGTCATAACAGTCTGGGCTCCAATTACATTCCTAGAATAATGAGCCTCTTACAGTAAATGAACATTTTCAAGTGCAACTGAATAACCATCCATTGAATGTGCCGACACCTAATAATTTTCCCCTTGGCAGAGAAAGGAGGTAGGCATTTGGAATGGGAGGGAGTTAGTGAAATGTGATAGAGAAAAGGAGGATGAGAATATGAGGTGGCTCTCTAGCCTCTTGGGACTTGTGTTTAATCAAGGCAGCTGAGAGATAAAGGTGACGGGCCCTTCTTACAAATGGGGAGGCCCCTGACTCTGAACCGCCTCAGGGTTGGCGCTAACTTGACCCCAGAAGTCATCTGTTCTAAGTTTTCCTCCTCTCTCCTCTTTAAAGTTGTGGCTGATATCAAATGTCGCATCAGTCTCACTCTGTTGGGTTGGAGCTATCACAAGGACTGAGGATTGCATCGAGTAGCCGGGGTTGAGGAAAAAAAAAAAAAAGCCTTAGGAAGAGATATTTTTAAAAAGGGTAAAACTGTGGGTTTTGACAAAGCACGCTCTATGTAACAGTATTACCCTTTAGCTTTGTGGTATTTTCATATGGTTTTTATCAAGGCAACTTTGTGACCGGACACACACACAAGCCAAGCGTTCCTGTTAAAAAGCCAAGGAGAAAACCAGCTGACCACAGAGTAGTAAGTCCTGGTAGAGAAATCCTCTCATTAAGGAAAATAAAGCAGGCCCCCAACCAAGAATAGAAAAGAAAAATGTATTAAGATATTTCTATCTATAGGTGTCTGGGCATGTTTTTCTTATCAAACAGGTGTTCCTCTTAATCATATTGGAAAGAACCACGTGTCTTTTTCTGGCCCCACGGTTTTCTATGTAAACGTGCACGAGTTTCTATCTTTTCTGTATCTGTGTAGACTCCCCAGTTTCAGGGCAAGGAGATACAGATCACTGAGCTTCCTTCAACTGTGCTATGGATCTGTTCGATTGAGGACAGCATGCTGATTGACGAGGACAAGCAAGAGGTGGCTAGGATGTTGGAGGTCTTCATGCGTGTGCTTTAAAAGAGTAGAAGATTATTCACAAAAAAATTCAGGGGTTTTCCAGCTGAGTGAAGTTTCTGTGAGTTCAGGGTCAGCAAGGCACCCAGATATCTTCTCTAGAGTAACAAATAGAATTTTGCATCTTATATCCCACCACAAAAAAGGAAATACTTTACATGGCAGGCCTCTTTGGATTCTTCAGGCAACATTGCATATCCAGGATTTGCTCTGGTCCATTGGTTGGATATCATAAGAGGCTGTCAGCTCTAAGTGGGGCCTGATATGAGACCAGACCATGGAGCATTCCATCCTGCTGGTGGGTCTATCCAATCTGGCAGGCCCTATGGTGTTTTAGTGGGGTCAGATGTTGTGTGCATTGTATTGAAGCCCAACGGAAATATTATAATACGTCTCTGGGATCCTGGAGTGGAGCCAGGCCAATTGCATTTGTAATACGGCATCACAACACCTGTGTGAGGTATTGTTCCTGGAAAGTTGCTGAGATCTAATAGAGATGGGAGCCTTGGCCATGAGGCAACTGCCCACTCTAAGCCAGTTCATCAGACCCACTAAGTTATAATGTTAGGTGGGCTCGACAGCTGTCCATCTCTGGGTCAAGATGGTACAACTGGAATCAAAGCCTGAGCAGAATCAGAGAGGGAAGCAGAATGTATTAATAGGTAACCATTCCCCCAGGGCACAGCCACAGTGGTCTAACCTCTCCCTCAGTTCACATCTATAGCCAGAGGGAATCCTGTGTGACTAGCAGGAGGAGTAACTTAGTTAGAGATGGTTCCTTAGTGGCTACAGTGTAGTTATATTCAGGATGTCCCTGGAGTCAGTGCAGAGAGAAGAAAAACTCCGTGGGCAGAGTTATGAGTGGTAGACCTGGCTCTCACTTTATGTGGGAGGAAAATGGCCTGAAGTGGGAGTATAGATTTTTCTGAACAAATAGCTTCACTGCCTCGCAAAAGCATGGGAGGAGAAGAAAGACAGGAACAGAGATGAGGAGGCCTGGAGTTGAGCTACACGGCTGGAGATTGGCCCAAAGAAGGAATGTTTTATATCCCATGATCAGTGTCAATTATAAACCATACACTGCAGAAGGGGACAAAAGGCTCAATCAGATCTGGCTGCCCATCTTTGTCATTGGCCTCCATCAATGGATGAATGAAGTGGCAAAGTGGGTTCAAGTACTTACATTTTCCCTTATCAAGGTCAATCTAACTACTGTTACCTCAGAATGGCCAATCTGTCGGCACCTACAAGCTAAACAGAGCGTGCAGTAGGATACTGTTACTAAAGAGATCACTCAGCCTCTCCGTGGCAAGATCCACATTTGTGCCTCTTCTATCCTGGAAGAGCCTCTGGAGGCAACTGAAAATCATAGGTGTTATAGTGCTTTAGTATGAGGTATGAACTATTGGAATTTTTATTTCAGAAATTTTAGCAAGGGGCGCCAGGTGTGGTGGCGCACGCTTGTAATCCCCGCGCTTGGGAGGCAGAGATAGGAAGATTGTGCAGGTTCGAAGCCAGCCTCTTTGGCTTAAGAGACCCTGTTTCCAAATAAAAGATATAAAATAGGTCTGGGAGTGTAGCCCAGAGGTAGAAGGGTTCCATCCCCAGTACCAAAAAAAAAAAAAAAAAAGAAAGAAATTTTAGCAAGGTATCAAAATAAGATGGATGAATGTCCAGATTATTTTAAACACTAGGAAAAGATTGGAATTATTCGATTTAGAAGCTTGAAAGCTTGGAGGAAGGGCTTTGTGTGTTAGCTTCCTAGAGTGCCATAATGAAGACCCACAAACTAGGCTGCTTCAACAACCGATTCATCTTTTCACCATTCCGGAGGTTGGAAGGCCAAAGCCAAGGTGTCCACAGGGCTGGTTCCTACTAAGGGTGTGAGAATCTGCTCCATGTTTTCCCCCAACTTCCCATGGTTTTCTGGCCCTTTGGATGTTCCTTGGCTTAGAGAAGCATCACTCCCTTCTTTGCCGTCAGCCTCACATGTTGTTCCTGTGTTCAGGTCTCTGTGGCCAAATTTCCCTTTTCACAAGGATACCAGTCATCTTGGATTAAGGTTCAGCCTAGTGAACCTCATCTTAGCTTACTATTTTCATGTTCTATGATCTTATTTCCAAATAAAACGGCACTCTTGGTTGTAGGGGATTTGACTTCAACATCTGAAGTTTTATGAGGAACAGAATTCAGTCCATCATAGAGAATTTAGAGTCAAAATAGACCTTTGAGGGGGTGTGCCACTTGGCTGGTGTTAACATCTTTTAGTTCAAGGGAGGTTCCATTTGGCTTGGAAACCAGCCCCCTGGGGAGGAGACACCAGCTGGCAGGTGCTGGTGACTGAGGGGATGGGGTGACACTGGCCCTGCAAGTGTTGATAAAATTTCACATTTGCTTCAACATCTGCCACCAGAAGAACCTTCAACATCCAGATTGGGGAAGTGTTGTTGAACTGACACTCATCATGACAGCAACCAGACAGGAAGCCTTTAAGGAGGACCAAAATCTCTCTTTTCTGTTCTTCTAGTCTCTCCCTCCCCAGCCACCTCTATGTTAGGCACAGCCTAACATGAAACAAGCTGGAAAAGAGGTTTGGCTTGCAGAGCCCCAGCCCAAGCATCACAGGGCAGAGGATAAAAGAAGGAGGACCTGATGGGAACCAAGAGCACAGTCCACCTCTTCATCTGCTCACCATCTCTTCTATTATTTATTTTTTTATATGTGTCTATTTTCATTACTATAACAAAATGCCTGAGTTATGCTACTTTATTTAAAAAAGTCTAAATAATAGTTTCGGAGGTTGAAGAGCATGGTATGGGTATTAAGTTTGCTCTCATAAAGGTCTTCTGGCTGGAGTACCTGTGAGGGAAAGGATAATCTCATCAACAGATAGGAAGCCAGAGGGAAAGACTGGGATCACATGATTCCGTCGGAGGGCACATCCCCAACTGACGTATGGACCTCCTGCTAGGTGATATCTCTTAATATCGCCATCCTGGAGATCAAGCTTCCAAAACATGAACCCTTGGGAGACAAACCACATTCAAACTATAGTACCATACCAGGCCAACAATAACTCTATATTTCTACACAAGAGAGAATAAACAAAGCTCTTTCTACTCTCTCCTCAAAATGAGGAGAAGTAGCAGTCATACCCAGCCCAGAGGAGCAGATACACATCCATGTCCAGATATGTTAATCATCCCTGAAATTCAACATAAATTCCACTGAATGTAGAGTTACTTATTGTTCAGATTGTAAAGTAGCCTCATGCCAACCTTATGTAAAATAATGTCATTTTTATAAATATATAGAAATAGGTATAGCTATGTGGTCAGCTTTCCATTACTATTACAAAAAACTGAGATCAGTCAACTTAAAAAAAAAGAAAGGAATAGCCAGGCATGATGGCACAAGCTTATAATCCCAGCACTTTGGAGGCTAAGAAAGGAGGATTGCAGGTTCAAAGACAGCCTCAGTAAGTAGTAAAATTCTCATCAACCCATTGAGACCCTGTTTCAAAATAAAAATAAAATAGGGTTGGGGTGGGGTATAGCTCAGAAGTAGAACACCCTTGGGTTTAATTCCGAGTACAAAAAAAAAAAAAAAATTCTAGTTCACAGTGTTTGGAGGTTTCAAGCACTTGAGCAGTTGGCTCTGTTGCTTTGAGCCTGTCGGGACACAGAACATCCTGGCAGCAGCACATGGCAGAGGAAGTCCATTCACCTGATGGCTGGGAAAGAAGCAGAGAGGAAGAAAGCAGCATGCCATGATCCCTTCAAGGGCCTCAGGGACCTAAAACCTCCACTAAGCCCCACCTCTTAAAGGTTCCAGCACCTTCTAATAGTGCCGAAGCTGGGATCGAGCCTTTAACACATGGGGCTTTGGGGGACATTTCAGATCCAAATTGTAGCAAGCTGCTACCATCCCTCTGTCTGTAACTAATCATAAGACTCTACTCCAGTATATATTTTTAAACATCTTTATTGACATAGAATTCACATAACATACAGTTCATGCATTTAAAGTGTACAATTCAATGGCTTTTAGTGTAATCACAGAGTCATACAAACATCGCCACAAATATTTTAATCATCCCCCCAAAAGAAAAACCACACCCACTACTACTCAGTCCCCAACCCACCCTTCCCCTGGAAACCACTAATCTATTTTCTATGTCTATCAATTTGACTAATCAGAGCATTTCATATTTTATATAAATGGAATCATATATCATTAACGTTTTTCAGATTGTTGGTTCTTTTCATAGTTGGTGTTTATAATAATGTAATAAACTCATACAATGGGTAATAATACTTGTTCCATAGAATTTTTATGAGGATTAAATGAGTTAATACATGTGAAATTCTTAGAGCAATGCCTGATGGTAGTGCTAAATAAGTGAGCTCCTATTGGCTGTTTCATTTGGTGTAGAAATATTTATGGAGATAACATTACACGTTTTAGGCCATTCTGAAAAGACAGCAGATGTTTTGAAAAACATGAGCATTTTCAAGAGGGTGGTGATTACCCAGATACTTGCTGTGAACTGAGATTTCTTCTTTGTTTCTTCCTGTGCAAATCCCAAATTTCATTATGTTTTGTCCATAACAGCTTCAGGGTAAGGTCAACAGCTATTACAATCACTGTATAGGTAGAAATGTAAAAAAAAAAAAAAAAAAAAAAAACACTTCAAGTTACTGTATTCTTAAATTTCACTTCGGAACTTGAGTCAACCAAATGGGTTCTATAAATGGGAACTAAAATGTATATTATATGTGTGCATTTTTTTGTCTTGTGGTTTCCTTATCCTCATGTTAGCTTACTATAAGTCCAAGGCTTTATAGTACTGATATTAGAGGATTGAGTATGGTGTTTATAAAGTATCCTCATGGAGAAGTAATTAGAAATCAACTAGGTCTTGCTGCTCCCAAGACTCTTATTTTTTTTTTTTAAACTCAGACTCTCTGGCAAGATTCTTTACTTCCTATGCAAGAATTCCCAGCCCCTCACAGGAGCTCCCTGAGAACTCAATCAGGTGGGTCTTCTGGAGGTAGCTCGACCTTCCCAAGCTGGACCAATGCTGAGCCAGAGACCGAGGTGAAGCCAAAGTCATCCTAAAGTCAGCGGTCCCTCGAGCTCCTGGAGGGTGAGCGGTACTGTGTCTGGCCAGGTTCAATGATGGCTGTTTGTAGAGTAGGTTCTGTGCAAATACAACTTGATTTCTTATAAGACTCTTGGATTATGGCATCCATAGGGGATCTTAGAACCAACCCCCTGTAGAAACCGAGGGACAGTCTCATTCACAGAGATAAGGACAGTCGCTGGCCCTCGGGTAGGCTCACCTCCAGGTGAGGTGGGAAGAGAAAGGGGCAACTTTATTTGGGGTAACTGCCCACAAAGCTTCAATGCCTCTCAGAGAAGCCAGCGTCTAAGCTGAGGGGGACACAGCAAGGGGGAGGGTGCTGAGAAGGCCATTCCCAGAGAAAGAGAGAAAGTAAACCAGCTAGAGGGGGCCAGCAAGGGAGTGACCAGCCTGCTGGGGTGAAAACCCCGAACATCAGCTCCGCCAAATCTCCCACTCAAGGAGACTAGAGTTTCATCTCCTAGACTAAAGGGCTGCTATAGAGCATACGGCACCCCAGGGCTCCAGCCAAGCCCACGCTTCGACCCATCTCCCCTTCTCCTCATAGAACTCTTTTAAAATATGTTTTAAATATGTTTAAATATGGAGGAGAGCATTTCTATGTTCTGTGTGTTTCTTCAGCTTCACATGTGTTTCTGGTTTTTGGATGGGTAGGGCTGTGAGCCAATGGCATATGACAAACACTCATGTGTGTATGTATGTGTGTGTATGTGTGTACGTATATGTATATGTGTGTATGTGTGTATGTATATGTATATGTGTGTATGTATGTGTGTGTATGTGTGTGTGTGTGTGTGTGTGTGTGTGTTACTCCGGAGCCCAGGACTGTTCTGTCTCTGAGCTATACACCCCAGTACTTTTTTTTTTAAATTCTCAAATAGGGTCTAAGTTACTGCTGACGGTCTCACTAAGTTGCTGAGGCTGGCCTCGAACCTGTGACCTTCCTGTTTCAGTCTCCCAAGAACTGGGGATACAGGTGTGCGCCACTGCACTCAGCTTGACAAACTTCCTTGACCTGAACGCTGGAGTGCCTCTGATACTAGTTGAAATGTGCCACATTCATATGATGAAGTCTTAACCCCCAGGATCTCAGAATGAAACCTCACTCAGAGATAGGGCCTTTAAGGAAGCAAGTAAGGTAAATTGAGGTCACTAAGCTGGGCCCTGATCCAGTATGTCTGGTGTCTTTATGAGAGGAGGAGATGATCCAGATGTGGTGACACATGCCTGTAACCCCAGTATTTGGGAGGTTGAGACAGGAGGAGTGCAGGTTAGAGGCCAACCTTAGCAACTTAGCCCCTGTTTCAAAATAATAACACACACACACACACACACACACACACACACACACACACACACCCCGGAACAGACAAGCCTATTTAGACACATTAATACACATTGGCTAACACATCCACATAAGCTGTGAGTCCTTTAGGGCCAAGATATTATCTAGTTGATGACCTCCTCTTCCACTTCCCCTTCCTCCTCCTTCTCCTTTGGTACTAGAGATTGAACCAAGTAGCATTCTACTTCTGAGCTATACCTCCAGCCCATTTTATTTTTATTTTTTTTAAATTTTGAAACAGGGCCTCACTAGGTTACAGAGGCTGACCTTGAATCTGCAATCCTCCAGTGTCGGTCTCTCAAGTACTGACATTACAGGCATGCACCACCATGCCCGGCCTCATCTGTCCTTCTTCTTGAAGCTTGCTCCAGCTTTAGCAGAAAAATTTAGGGTTGATGATGAGTAGTTTTCCAGGGGGCTCCATGTAATATATCACCTGCCAAAAATTCACTAATTTCCCATGTGGCACCTTGATATGGGTCACATGTACCTGCAGTTTTTAGAAAATAAAACCAAGAATGAAATTATTAACCTGATAGAGGCCAAACGAAAATTAAAAAGCAATGAGAAACAGCTAGGTAGAAACTCATAAAAAGCTCATAAAATTCTTCAAAGAAACGGGCAAACATTTTTGGCTTAAAGATGAATAAAAGTTTGGAAGAACAAGGATAAGTTAACACAGGGATCCAGAGAGCTTTAAGCAGAGAGCTTGCTCCAGTAAAAGTGGGTTCTCCCCTCCAAACTCAGTACATCTTCTCTGTAAGTACAGAGCTAATTCTACACAGGGTTTCTAGAAAAAAAAATGCATGATGTTCAGTTAAATTTGAATTTCTGATAAAGAATCAATAACTTTATCTGAAATTCATCTATAACTCCATTTCCCCATTTTTTTTCACTTATGTTTTCTGGTTTTGTTGTTGTTGCGACTGTTTTCACTAGGTCTGGCAGCCCTGTTTAGAAAACATGGAAATACAACAGCCATAGGAGATGAGAATGACTAACCAGAATACATAGGTTGTATCTTAAAGTTCAGTACTAAGGAAGCGACTTATTTTTCTCTCACTCTTCCTGTTTCTCTTTCCCAGAAACTTTGTCTTTACTATTTCATTTGCTCCTTTGTATCAGGTTCCCAAATATTTGACTGAATTTTAAGCATCTTTCAGAGTTCTGTTCTTGTATAACACGATGACTTTTGGGGTCCTGAAAGTTTTATAAAGCATCAGGAAAAAAGCCAATCGCTATCTAGCTTATGAAGTCCCAGAGATGTGCTGAAGTTATTAAACTTTAGAGCCTCAGAGTCTAGCACAGCTCCTGTTCCAAAACTGGTTATCCACTGATGTTCACCTTTCCCTTAGATACGTTGCCATTCTGTTTATGGTGGAGGTAGAAAGGGGAAGAATTGCCACTAATGTGGTCATGTTTTTATTCCCATTGGTTTTTTTTTTTTTTTACAGTGCCTCAAACATACAAGAATCTCAATAAATACTTAAGAACTGGACTCACTTGACTAAAATCCATGAGATTCCTTCTTATTCGGGTAGATACAGCTTGAGAAACCCTTTTCAGGTTTAACCTAACTTGGAAATTTGGATTTGCTAAACACCTCGTAACCATGATTATTACTTTATTACTTTGCTATTCCTTTGGGCTTCTTGTTCACGGTACACAATGCTCTGTAGTGTGACAGATTTTGGCTCAGGTGATTCCAAACCTCATGGCCCGCTCAACATCAAGCCCAGAGCAATTACAGAAGGACTTGGGATTCTGGCGGAGTCCAAAAAAGTGGATGTAAATGAAACAGACAAGGTCAAAATGAACTGAATGATGCTGGGAAGGACCACAGCCAGGATTCAAGTCTAGGCTGGTTCCAGCAAATCTCTTTCCTCCTCCATCACCATCTCCCCGATAAGTGGTGATAAGTGATAAGTCACAGAATTACTATGCAGGCTGTGCCAGTGTCCCCATTCAACCTTCAGCCCCTCCAGGTAAGCAGCATGAGGGTGAGGGTTTATTCACGATCATATTTCCAAGCCCTTGGCTAAACTAGGGTTTGGCTTGTAGCCCCTGAAAACGATCCTATGTGTAGACTCTTAAATAATCTTTAAAAGTCTCACATTTCTTTGAATTTCCTACACAAAATTCACATACAAAAATTTCAGCTTGGCTGTGGCTGCCTTAATTAAATTAAAGATAGGGAGAAAATGAGAATACTAGTCATCCAGGTGGTAAAATGGTTGAGTTTAAGGAATGCACACTCTTTTCCTGGATCTCAGAGATAGATTTTATGGTTTTAATCAAAAGTATAAGCTTTCAGGATAATGCCAAGAGATGGTCCATTGAACTGCATTCTTGAACTATGAAAGACATCCAATCACCCTACAGTCCTTACCTTGTAAAATTTTATGTCTCAACTATATTTAATTTTCCATCATCCAATCTCTTGGCTGGACTTGCTCATTTTCTCAATAATGACTTTTCTTACTTGGCTGGTCATGTTAAGTTTAGTAAAAGCTGGGGTGCTGATCACCTCTGCCCTAGTCCCTTTTGATGGGGTTGTTTTTGATGCTGTCTTGGGCTTCTTCCATCACACATATTCTGGGTTTCTACATCACTGTGACCATGTTCATAAGAGATTACTTATTTAGAAATCCACCCAGGCAGCCCATTAGACCTTTCACATCAACTCACCTAGTATCCAAACTGAGGGCTGCATGAAAAAGGCTTGGGGTTTCTGCCCTTTTACAAGGTGATAGAGCACAGTATCTATTAAGTCATATGCCATTTGCAGGAGAAATGGATGGAACTAGAGAAAATCATGCTGCGTGGGACCAGCCAGTTGCAGAAAGTGAAGGGTCATACGTTTCTTCTCATACATGGAAGCTAGAGAGAAGCCAGGAAACAAAGAGACTTCAAATAACAGGAGAGATGTCAATAGAACAGCAACAGAGGGCTTGAGGAGGGAGGAGACCTGAGGAAGAAATCAGTTCCAACAATCCTATGGGCATTCGTGAAGCTATCGATATTGAAATTATCCGTCATGTCATAATGTTGACAATAATATAACATAGGACATAATATTGTAATAATTGACATGATTGATAATTTCAACCTTATGAATAGGGAGGATGTGTGATTGTACTAAACCAATGAAAGTATATATATATATATATATTTTTTTTTTTTGGTGGTACCGGGGCTCCTGGAAGCCCTTCTTCCTCCAGGCTACACTCCCAGTTCTATTTTATATTTTTGAAACAGGGTCTCTTACGCCAGCACGGCTGGCTTCGAACCCGCGCGATCCTCCTGTCTCCGCCTCCCAAGCGCGGGGATTACAAGCGTGCGCCACCACGCCCGGCGAAAGTATATTTTAAAAAATCGTTCAGATGCCTCATGGAGCCGAGATGTTCTGTAAGCTGGAGGTAGAAACTACCATCATTCACAAAGAGCTTATGTGAACAAAAAGAGAGTTTAACTCCTCTTCTGTCTCACACTTTCCATAATTAGGTCTTTGTGTCTTGCATGATGCTTCTCAGAAGCAAGAAGAAGTGGGCCAGAGACAGAAGAGTTTCAAGTTCTACTAGGGAATGAACTACAGGAGACTCTTCCAGAGGCTGTCATTCTAGCTGTGGACGAGTAGCGGGGAGGTGTGTGTGGAGCTTCCAGCTCATCCTTGAGGCTGGAAGGCATGATCTGGTCTCTCCTTACTCCCAATTTGATGCTTTGGGGTTCTCCTGCCCCATTCCCAAAGCTGCCTACATAGCCTCTCCTTGGGCCCCTGATTCTTCTTTCCCTCGCTCCTTCCACACGTGGCCTGCTTGCATTCCAATCTGTGCTCCAAGTCTCGGCTGAGGGGTCACTCTGGGCTGGGTCAGGCGCCCAGTGACAATCTTTCAGTGCTCTGGGCTTTCCTCTACTAGTCTTTGGTGCTTTTTATTGTCTTTTTTGTTTGTTTTGGCAAAGCTGGGGATTGAATCCAGGGACTTAATTGGTTGCTCTCTCACTGAGCTACATCCCCCGCACTCGATATGTTTTAAAGAAATCTGTTTATCCTCCCACAAGCACTCTCCTTGAGCACACATGTGTGACAGACACAGGCTTAGACACACACGCGCACATCAGGACTGACAGGCCCATTTAGACACATGAACACACATTGGCTGACACATCCACACAGGCTGCGAGTCCTTCGGGACCAAGATATTGTCCAGTTGACCACTGTGACCAAGATCCTTGCTCACGGGAGATGGTCAATAAATTGTTGATCAGATATTTAGCAAGTATGCACTTCTTATGGTCAACTGATATTACACATTTGATCAAAAGCTTTCTGTTCACTTCAATTCTAGCTGAGTTCAGTGCGAGCAACTTGGACTTTGAAGCACAGTCTTTCCTCCAGTTTTCAAAGTCTACTAAATCAGATAAAGATTAAGGTAGCTGTCAAAAGCAAGGTAATAAAATTCAATCCTCTGGAAAGTTTCCATTAGAGACTGGATCAAAAAAAGCAGTTCCCATCCTTGTTTATGTTGATAGGTCAACATACACAAATCAGAGTATACCAACAAGCAAAAAGTCATATCAGTGCTATCTGCCCGTGATCAAATCACAATACAGATCAGAGCACCAGAATAAAATGAAATGTCACTGCAAGCCACATGCAGCAACAAAGACTGAGACAGTTCAACCTCATGAAAAAATTGGTGTTGTTGTTGTTGTTGTTGTTGTTGTTGTTTGGGTTTTTTGGTGGTACTGGGGTTCCTGGAAACCCTTCTTCCTTCGGGCTACACTCCCAGACCCATTTTATATTTTTTATTTGGAAACAGGGTCTCTTAAGCCAGCGAGGCTGGCTTCGAACCAGTGCGATCCTCCTGTCTCCGCCTCCCAAGCGCGGGATTACAAGCATGCGCCACCACGCCTCATGAAAAATTTGAATGAAGAAAAATATAAAGACAGGCATGGTGGCGCATGCTTGGAATCCCAGAATTTGCGAGGCGGAGACAGGAGGATTGCTGTTTCCTGCCAGCCTCAGCTACTTAGTGAGGACCCTTGCAATTCAGCGAGACCCTGTTTCGAAATAAACAATAAAAAATAGGGCGGGGGGGCGGGGTAGCTCGGGGTTCCATCCCCAGTACCGCAAAAAAAAAAAGAAAAATATGTACACACACGAATACATATATGTCCATACATACACACATACACACACATACACATGTAAGTAGATGATAGCTATACAGATGGATGGATGAGATATATAATGGGAGAAGCTAGCTTGCTTTATTATTTTTTTAAAGGCTAATGATGAGCCAAGCAAATTTGCTTATATTTTGTGCCCCATCAAGAGGAACAGATGCCACCTGTGGAGAGTGAGGTTGGATGAAAACTGCAAGGAGAAGCCAAGCAGCTCTTCCCCGCTCCTTTGGCGAGGTTAGGGGGTCGCAGGTCAGAGCAGGGATGCAGGTAGAGGCAGGGTAAGAGGAGAAATGGGATGGGAGGACCATGGAAGAGGGATGGAGTTGACATGACCCACTGGCCCTCCTCTCCCTTCCCTACACTGCGATCCAAGGCTTGGCCTCCTGGGAACTCCAGTGAAGCTCTCTGGTGCCATCCAGTGCTTTCCAGAGTAGGAACTGGGTTTCTCTAACTTTCCACACCCCCTGAGACTGTGACTCACGACCCAGAACATTGCACAAAATGATGATGATGATACCACCTGATGTTTATATTGCGCTTTGCAAGGCATCTTCACACTTCATATCTCACCTGGCCTGTGTGTTTGAAAAAATGTCGCTTCCACACCCCACCTGCAAGGCTGCGGGCTGCCAAGCCTTCCCCTCTTCCCTGCAACTCCCATCCCCGAGGCCCCTTGTACTGCGCTTGACTCACGTGGGTCATAATAATGACTCGACCGTGCATGGCCTTCTGAAGACCAAGTGTGATGCATGCGTCAGAGATTTCCCCGAGGCACGCTACCTTGCTCCACAAGAACGTGTCTTTGTTCTGGATAGCTCAGGATTTTTCTCCAATGTTCTTATTTCTCTTTGCAAGATAAATCTAAAGATCCTTGCTACCCAAGGGCCGAGAGCATTAGCATGACCTGGGGCTTGTTCAAAATGCAGAATTTCAGATTCCGCCCTCCAGACCTGCTAGGATTTCAGGGATCTGTATGTACCTGAAAGTTTGAGAAGCTCTGTTATATACATTGTACATACACTGAACATAGGTATATGAAATGTGTGTTCATTTTACACATTGTTACTCACACTGTACATATGTGTATATATGCATGTTACTGCACATACATTGGGACGGATACTATAATTGTGTATGCACTGTTATATACGTTGTACATACACTATAGACACATTTTTACATTCATTATGCATACATAGTACACATGTGAAAAGTGTTTAGGATACATAGGATTTTTAAAAAATATTTTCCTGCTGGGCATGGTAGTGCAAGCCTGTAATCATAGTACTTGGGAGGCTGAGACAGGAAGATTGTAGGTTCAAGGCCAGCCTCAGCAACATAGTGAGACTCTGTTTCAAACTGAAAAATAATGGGGCTGAAGGTGGAGGTCAAAGGTAGAAAGCCTCTTGGTTTAATCTCTAGTCACACACACACACACACACACACACACACACACACACACAATTTCCTTGATAAATGCTATTTATTATAAGTGTTCATTCTTTAGGTTTTATTCTTTCAGTTTTGCTGAATTACTGAATACTGATACTCTTGATACTTTTAAATTTGTAATAATTTGAGGAGAAGGTTTTTGTTATTAACCATCATCTGTTTCTAGTACAACAAAGGATATTGATTCTGAACCCATATAACTTTTGCATATTGTTTGGGATAAATAAAGTGCTTTAATTTCTGAGATGTCTTTATTAATCTAAAGTTAATGTTTCTAGAATAATACTATGTACTACACGCATGCAGCTTTATCTATAATAGCCTGTATTATTCTTTAATCCACATAGCTTTTGTATGATTTATAAATAGAGAAATACCAATATTTTTATTTGTTAGGTCACAGGTAAAATTAACCAAAAGAATTAGGAAGAGGGTCTTGGAATAACAAGTAACTGCTAGAGTAGGAAATATACTGAGAGTGGTATAGCTGGGTCATATAATGGATCCATCCCTAGGTTTTTGAGGAAACTCCAAAGTGATCTCCGTAGTGCTTGGACTAATTCATAGATCCACTAACAGTGTTTAACAATTCCTACTTCGCTGCATCCTTGCCAACATTTGTTACTGCTTGTATTCTCTGTGACGGCCATCTTAAATGGAGTTGGGTGGAAATCTCAGTGCAGTTTTGATTTGCACTCCTCTGATTGCTAGTGACATTGAACATTTTTCAGACATTTATGGGCCAGTTGTGTTTCTTCTTTTGAGAAGTATTTTTTCAGTCTCATTGCCTATTTTTATTTTTTTTATTTTTTTTAGTGTTGCTTAATTCTGTGTATATTCTAGATGTTAGTCCCCTATTAGAGGGTAGCTGGCAAAAAGTTTCTTCTCTTCCATAAGCTCTAATCTCTTTAGGTTCTTGTTTCCTTTAATGTGCAAACACTTTTTAATTTTGTGCCATCCCCATTTGTTGATTCTTGGTTTTATTTTCTGAGCTCTGAGGGTCTTATTGAGAAAGTCTCTAGCAGTGTCTATCTGCTGGAGAATCGGCCCTATGGTTTCTTCTAGTAATTGCATAGTGTCTGGTCTAATTTCTAGATTTTTGATCCACCTTGAGTTGACCTTTGTGCACAGTGAGAGAAAGGGATCTAATTTTATTCTTCCACATATGGATAGACAGTTTCCGAGCACCATTTGTTGAAATGGCTCTTTTCTCTAGTATATGTTTTTTAACTCCTTTATCAAAAATTAACTGGCTGTAAGTGTGTAGCTTTGTTTCTCTATCTTCTATTCTATTCCATTGGTCTATGTGAGTATTTTGTGGCAATATCATGCTGGTTTTGTTACCATAACAAATACAAATAATTATACAAATTATACTAGCCTCAGCAAGTACTGTTCTGGCATAATTTGAAATCAGGTATTATGAATACCTCCAACATGGTTTATATTGCTACAATTGCTTTGGCAGTTCTGGGCCTTTTGTTTTTCTATATGAATTTTAGGACCATTGTTTCCAGTTCTGTAAAGAATGTCACTGTAAACCAGGCGAGATGGCGCACGCTTGAAATCCCAGCATCTGGGAGGCTTAGATAGAAGGATTGCGGTTCATGGACAGCCTCAGCTACTTAATGAGGCCCTTTGCAACTCAGTGAGACCCTATTTCAAATTAAAGAATAAAAAATAGGGCAGGGGGTGTAGCTCGGAGGTCCAATGCCCCTGGGTTCCATCCTCAGACTCGCAAAAAAAAAAAAAAGAAGAAGAAGAAGAAGAAGAATGTCACTGTATTTTAACAGGAACCTGTTGAATCTGTAGATTGCTTTGGGTAGCATGGCCATTTTGATGATGTTTATTCTGCCGACTCAAGAATATGGGCAATTTTTCCATCTTCTAAAGCCTTCAATTTCTTTCTCTAGGGTTCTGTAATTTTCAGTGAAAATTATTACAGTGTGAATAAATGCTTGCAGCTCTTAGCCCTTTTTGGATCAATGAAGCACTTTTTATTAATATTTTCTTTGTATGTAAGAAGGAACCATAGCTCTCCATAGCTGCACACATAACCTTTTCTCCTAAAGAGGAGTCAGCCAGAGCTCCTATATATTTTTAAAATTTTTGTCAAAGCAAAAAATAAATACTTTAGAATTGTTAAATATATCCCTAAAGTGAATAAAGTTGAGTGTTTAAAAAAAGATAATTTTCACTCTAGAGGTCTTTTAGTATCTTGGTTAGAGTTATACTTATGATTTCTATTCTTCTTGGGACTATCATGAATGGAATTGTTTTCTGCTTTTTCTTTTTCAGTGGATTCATAGTTGATGTATAGAAAAACTATTGCTTTTTTGTAAGTTGACTTTGTATCCAGCTACTTTTCTAATTTTTTTATCAGCTCTAATAGTCTTCTGGTTGAGTTTTTTTATCTTGTAAGTATAGAATCATGTCATCTTCAAAGATATTAGAGATTATTTTATTTCTTCTTTTCTTATTTGTATCCCTTTATTTTTTTCTCTTGCTTTATTGCTCCAAATAGAATTCCAAGTGCTATATTGAATGGGAGTGGTGAAAGTGGGCATCCTGTCTTGTTCCTGAGTTCAGAGGAAATACTTGCAGGTCTGGGTTTATCATATATTGCCTTTATAATATTGAGATAAGGACCTTCTATTGCTAGTTTACTCAGTGTATTTAGCATGAATGAGTGTTGAGTTTTGACAAATGTATCTTCTGTGTTTATTGAAACGATCATGTGGTTTTTGTCATTCATTCTGTTTATGTGATGGATTACATTTATTTTCTTGCATATATTGAACCAAACTTGCATCCCCGAAATGAAACTAACTTGATGGTGGTGCACTATTTTCTTGACGTGACTTCAAATGTGAATTACTGGTATGTTATTAAGAATTATTGCATTATGTTCATCAAGGATGTTGGTCTGTAATTTTTTTCCTTGAGATGTATTTATTTGATTTTAGTATCAAGGGGATGCATGCTTCATAGAATTAGTTTGAAAATATTCCATCTCTTTCTATTTTTTGAAATAAATTGAGGACCATTGGGCTTAGTTCTTTTTTTCTTTCTCTCTGTATCAGGGATTGAATCTAGGGGGATTCTACCTCCAAGCTAGACCTCAACACTTTTATTTGCTTTGAAATAGGGTCTTGATAAATTGCTGAAGGTCTTGCTAAGTTGCTGAGGCTGGCCTCTAACCTGTGATCCTATCTCAGCCTCAAAATTACTAAGATTAGAGGCATATGCAATCAAATTTGGTTTTTAGTTCTTCCTGAAAAATCGTGTAGAACTCATCTGTAATCCATCAGGTCCTTGGCCTTTCTTTGTCAGTAGGCCCTTTATTGCAGCTTCAATCTTATTGCTTGTTACTGGTTGGTTTAGGTTTTCTATAACCTCTTGGTTCAATTTAGGTAGGTTGCTTGTGTCAAGATATTTGTCGATTTCTTCTAGATTTTCCAGTTTATCAGAATATAAGTTTTCAAATAGTTCCTGAGAATGCCTAGTACAGGTATATATGTGAATACTGTAATACATTTGCCAAGGCATGTAGAATAGTATATAATTATAAACACAAGTGGTATTCATTTGAAGTTTACAAAACATTTTCCAACTATAATCTCATAAGAGAACATTGATAGTCATAACAGAACATTGGGCCTGGCTGATATCATTTCAGTTTCGTTGTTGAAGATCACCAGGCTTGAGGTTAAGTAAGTGATCAAGGTCACCTTCTTCCTTTATTAGCCACTAGATGACTCCCCTTGCCCCAGCTGCTACACAGCTCCCTACGACCTTTGTGAACTTGGCAAGCGATGAATCAATCTTGGCTTCAAGTGTATCTTGCAGAACATGAAGATATCTTTATAGAGCTATGATGAAGACAAACAGATAGATACAAAAATTGAGTACGCACACACAAACACATACTATTTGCCAATGGTCACATTAGGAATAGAAATAGTTTCACTGTGGGGAGTGGGGAGTTGGCCTGGGCCACCCTCCCCCCTCATGCCATTTTGGCATGGGGCTGTAACTATTTTCTGTATTTCTATTTTCTGTATTTCTATCTTTTTAATAAACTTCTTTAAATCTTCAAACAAAAAAGAAATAGTTTCGCTGAAAAAGACAACAAATTTAGATTTCAAAATTAATGTTACAAAATCTCTACTATTTCTTTAGTAAATTCTGCATGTTCAAACTCTGGCCTGATATTAAGATGGGAATTTTTCTTTTCATCAACAGCACTTCAAAAGCTCATTAAAAAATAAAAAAGTTTCTATGCATTGGGAAAAATGTCAAATATGTTAAATTTAAAAAATACCTGAAACTAGGTTGCTGTTCATGGGAAAATTAAGAGAAATGGATTCTTAGGTAAAACGATAAAGTGAAAATTCAGGGACCAAAACCATGAATGGTGCCTACAGGTCCCAAAACCATGGTGCCTACAAGTCCCAAAACCATGGTGCCTAGAAGTGGCCAGCTCTATCTCAGACTCAACCACTCTGGGGCGAGTTTGGCAACTTTTAATCTTGCAAAGTTCAGATTAAAAAAAAAGAAGAAGAAAAAGAACAGACCAGAACACAGAACCTCTTCTGACAGATGTTACCTCTCCAAGCAACAGCTGATAGGAAAGGCTCAAATAACATGAGGACAAATGGCGCTTCTTGGTGTCAAGTCTGAACAGACGTAGCTCTCTGATCACTCTCAGTCTCGGATGGGCCCCTCCTCTCTGCCTGACATCAGGCAGCTTTCTTTGTCTTTTCTTTTATTAAAATATGTTTTGCTGTATGTTCAGGTGTATCACAGGATGATCTGATATATGCAAACACACTGGAGTAATTACTATGAGGAAGCCAATGAACATATCCATCACCTTCTGCAGTTACCTTTTTTTTTCTTTTTTTGTGTTAAGAGCACCTTGAATCTGCTCTCTCCATCTTTCTCAAAGGCTTTCAGACATAGCTACTTTAAAAGTTCTTCAGAGAGCCAGGAGTGGTGGTGCACGCTTGTAATCCCCGCGCTTGGGCGGGGGAGACAGGAGGATCGTGCAGGTTTGAAGCCAGCTCGCTGGCTTAAGAGACACTGTTTTCAAATAAAATATAAAATAGGTCTGGGAGTGTAGCCTGGAGGTAGAAGGAATCCATCCCCAGTACCACCAAAAAAAAAAAAAAAAAAAAAGAAAGAAATTTTTTCAGAGAAGGGAACATGCTACTGAGATTGGGGCTTATGTTTTTATTAAATCTGTAGCTCTAGAGATATATTTGGTTTTATTTTCCCAAAGGGAATTCTTTCTCCCCCTCTCCCTTCCACCTTCTCTTTTTTTTTCTCTCTTTTTAAAGTCAAAAATATCAGGTTAGGCTGAGACAAGAGGGTTGCAGTTTCGAGGCCAGCCTCAGCTACTTCCTAAGGCCCTCTGCAATTTAGTGAGGCCCTGCTTCAAAATAAAGAATAAAAATAGGGCTGGGAATGTAGCTTGGAGGTAGAATATCCCTGAGTTCAATTTCCAGTATTGAAAATAAAATAAAATAAAATAAAGGTTAGGTGTGGTGGTGCACACTTGTAATCCCAGCATTTGGGAGGCTGAGACCGGAGGATCGCGGTTAATGAACAGCCTGAGCTACTCAGCGAGGCCCTTAGCAACTCAGTGAGACCCTGCTTTATTTTTTATTTTTTGGTGGTACTTCTACCTCCAGACTACATTCTCAGACCTATTTTATACTTTTTTATTTTTGGAAACAGGGTCTTTTAAGCCAGCGGGGTTGGCTTGGAAACAGCGCAATCCTCCTGTCTCCGCCTCCCAAGCGCGGGGATTACAAGCGTTAGCCACCACCCCGGTGTGAGACCCTGTTTTTAAAAAAATAAAAAAGACTAAAAAATAGTGCTAGGAATGTAACTTGGAGGTAGAATGTCCTTGGGTTCAATCCCCAGTACTGCAAAAAATAAAATAAAATGAAATGAAATAAAATAAAATAGCAGGTAGTGGGAGTGATCCCTTTGTTCTAGCTGCTTGCTGTTGAATCACCGGTGCCCTCTATAGCTTACATGCATTCTTCTCAATGCTACTAATGCCTCCTACTTGCAGTTATTCAGGGAAACTTATTTTATTTTTTGTATATAATTTAATTTTTACTGATGCATTGTATTTATACATCATAATGGGGTAAAAAACTTGTGTAAGCATAAGTGCACACATCACCCAGCCAGCCCCCACCCAGTCCCAGCTCACTCCCTCCCCATCCCTCCCTCCCATGCTTGGTTTAGTGGTTGACTTCGACATGAATAAGTACAGCATGCACTTTAAAGCGTTTCCCTCTCCCCTCCTCCCATCCCCACAGTTAGGTTGCCTTATTTGCTCCTCTATAGGATCTCCTTTTTCACCTGGAGTTCTTCCTATGACCCCATTCACCCTAGCTTTCACATATTAGGGAAAGCATCCGATTCCTTACTTTTTGTGACTGACTAATCTCACTTAGCATAATGTCCTCAAGATCCATCCAGTGCCCTGAAAATACCGCAATTGTATTTTTTTATGGCTGAGTAAAATTCCATTGTGTACATATCCCACAGTTTTGTAATCCATTCATCTGTTGATGGACATCTTGGGAAACTTATTTTAATAAGCACATAATTTTAGTCTACAAAAATAACTAAACATCCCCCCTACGTTCTACACAGGCTCGTGTGCACATGCTCAGTCTTTTCAGGTTTCCTGGGATCAGAATTTCCAACCAACTTTGGAGAGTCATAACTAATCAAGTCTTTTCCTCACCCTAATGCTCAGCTTTACCTGGTTCCTTCCTTCCTGCCGCCACTCCTAGAGCCCCACAATCCCCAGGCTGTCCAGTAGGTCTTAGCCTGGCAGCACCGTGGAATCCTCTGTGATAGGAACTTTACAAAAAGCTGCCCACAACCGGGCATGGTGGCACACGTCTATAATCCCAGCTTTGGGGAAGCTGAGACAGGAGGATCACAGTTCACAGACAGCCTCAGCTACTTAGTGAGGCCCTTTGCAACTCAGTGGGACCCTGTTTCAAGATAATAATTTAAAAAGTAGGGCTGGGGATATAACTTGGAGATAGAATGTTTCTGGGTTTCACCCCCATTACCACAAAAAAGGGGGTGGGGAGCTGCCTGCTGCCAACAAGGGACCCTGACTTGGTCATCTGGGCAGAATCTTACATTCTTTTTAATGTTTCTTTCAACCATTGTTGAAGCAGCCAGGGTCAGTAACCACTAGCTACTTGTTACCTTCTGTTTCTTCCAATACCTCACATTTTAGTTCCTTAGGCACCTCAGGAGATTTTATTTATTTATTTATTTATTTATTTATTTATTTATTTATTTTGCAGTACTGGCAATTGAACCCAGGGGTATTCTACCTCCGAGCAACACCCCCAGCCCTATTTTTTCTTTTGAAACAAGATCTCACTAAATTGTGGACAGTCTCACTAAGTAGCTTATGCTGGTCATGAAACTGATCCTCCTGTCTCAGCCCCCCGCAAGTACTGGGATTACAAGTGTGCGCCACCACGCCCGGCCCAGGAGAGAGATTTTAAACTAAGGGCTCAAACGGAGCCTACTCTAGCAGTGGTCCTTTACACGTTGGGCTTGAGGAATCTTTTAAGGCTGTGCTCAATACATATTGTGTTATAGTTTGTCTGGGATTTGGGACTCGGGTCATTTTAACTTCAATGCATAATCGGGCCTGACATCATTGCCAATACTGGGTCATCTTAACTTCACTGCATCATTGGTCCGGGCATCACTGCCAACGCACTGGCACTTCTCAGCTGTTTCTCTCTAGCAAACCCACAGAGGCTTTGGAAAGCTCACAACCTGGGAAGCCACCTGAAGCCACAAGCAAACACATACTCCCTCCTCGGCAGGGCCCAGCCCATCCGCCGGCACAGCCACGTTCCCCTACCCCATCTCTTTGGTCATTCTATCATGGAATTGCTAGACCTCTAGTTCTTGTGCTGATTTCCAGTGCTCTGTGCAAGGGAAAGATTCAGTAAGGCTGCAGGGGTAAAGGACCCAGCTCTAATGAAGCCTTGAGCCTTGCACACAATGCTCCAGGAGCCTCCCCTGGGTACCGGGAGGGGGATGCCCATATGCGGGTCTCTGTACTCGATTCCGGATGCCCCTCAGCACCCCTACTTTCTGCTCAACTGGGCAAAGTGCTCTGTTTTCTGTATTTATTTCTTGCATTGGGTAAAGGGATAGAGCATGCAGCCCCACTCTGCCCAGTGCCCTCCTTCCTGGGACAGCAGAGGGAAGGTGGCCAGGCTGGGCAGGCACTGGGTGCCTGCCCGGCACCGGGTTCTCAGGCCCGGCACCACAGTCAGCAGAAGCTTCATGCTATCCTCAGAGAGGGACTGAGGTCAGCGCCTGGGCAACTCTATGGAAATTCATGCAAGTCGATCAAGGGGATTTGGTTCCATGATCTCCATGGATGTCTTGTGACTTAAGAACAGAAAAGGAAACTGAGCCCCACATGCACCTGCGGGCTTTCCTGGCTTTGTTTTTAAGGCAGTGGAGAGGGCTGCTGGGTGACTTCTGGGCTGCTCTTCTGTGCCTCTGGTAGGATGCACAGGAATTTAAGGATAGGAAGAAAAAGGGTCCACTCTGACGTGCCCCTGTGATGGGGGTCCCCAAATATACCCAGCCTCTGAAAAGAAAAGAAAAAACAAAAAACCCTGTTGATCCTTCTTCTTCTTCAAAGGCCACTTTAGAAGAAGCTCGTAGACATCTAAGTCAGCCTTTGTTTACAAGGGCCCATTTCAACCATTGTTGGAAGCTAATGTTTCACAGACCTCTTGTTTAAATGCTCACCTCCCTTGCTGTTTATGAAAAGGCAGAGTCCAGAGATTTCCAAGCTGCCCGGGCTCTTCCAGGGGGGCAGGGGAGGTCGGCACTCCCTCCTTCAGGAATCTGGAGCTTGGGGAGCCGGCCAGCCTGTGGGTGGCAGAGGGATCAGCTGACAGGGAAGCGAGAGTGTGAAGGCGGCCACCCAAGACTTCGGGTCACCGCTGACTCCAACCGAGCTCAGATCTCAGCGCTGGGAGGGCACCTGCTCCCTCTGCCAAAACAAACCAGCCCCGGCGAGGGGCACAGCTCAGAGGAAGTGGGGCTCCGCGGGCAGGGAGCTCCGGACTTCACTTGAACCGTCTCAAATAACCAGTTTACAGAGATGCGATGTTCTTAGGCACTGGGGGTAGCGGGTAAGGGCCAAGGCTCCGCTCCAGATCTCTTGAGCATTAATATGCATCACAGCGGAGTTCTAGAATCCAGCCAGCTGCGTTTGGGGCCGGCCTTCCCTCCGGTGGTCCTCTGCCGCCAACAGGATTCTGAATTGCTATTTGTTGTCTTTAGGCCTGAGAATCCATCTGGTTTTGATTCAGGTGGCCTGGGGCTTGCCTCAGAGGTGAAAAGGGTACACACTCAAATTGAATTTCTCACAAATTTCAGCCCAGAAGAATCCCGCTCTTCCCACACAAAGCCGGCTTGGCCTGGGCAGCCCCTGGCCCTTTCTGCCTGGCAGAAATCAATTTCACCTGTTTGACTAAACGTGTGCATGTTCACCTAATGAAAACAAGAATGCAATCAGATAGTTTTTGCACGTGTTCTGATGTGGCTAGAAGGGGGTGACCTCTCGTTGACCTGTTCTGTTGCTTTTCTTCTTTAGGGGACAGTGGTTCTGATAGGAATCCTTAGACCAGGCTCAGGATGGGTAGTTCTCAGTATGAAATGTATAGTCAAGCGTTCCCACTGAAGATGAGCTGGGAGAAGGAGGTTTTATAACGACTTGGGAAGGGTAGTAGACATTTTCTAAGAGTGAGGCAATCAAATTCAAATCTCCCATCAGATTAAAAAGGATTACGCTTTTGACTTTTATTTGCCAGGTCTAATCTTAAAAAGAGCATGTGCCATCCAGGCCAGGAAGTGATAAAATGAGGGTCTCTCTGCAAGATGGGCCAAGCTGAGATGCCTATTCATTAAGAAAAATATTCCGGTACAAACGTGAAACATACAAATCTGCCAGGTGTGGTGGCGCACACCTGTAATCCCAATATTTGGGAGGCTGAGATAGGAGAATTGCAGGTTGGAGACCAGGCTCAGCAAATTAGAGAGACCCTGTTTCAGTCAAAATAAAATTAAATTAAAACAGGTCGTAGATGGGTAGGGTGTAGCTGGGAGGTAGAACACCCCTGGGTTCAACCTCAGTACCAACAAAACAAAACATATGTCATTGATCTAAAGAAAAATACATGTCTGTGTTGCTGCTGTATAGGCCTTCTTGATAGCTATAATTTGTCATTAAAATGATCTTTCCTCATTAAAAACTAAGAGTCAAATGAGCAAATAGAAGTTGGATCCAGGGCTGGAGAGTAGCTCGGTGGTAGGTCACCTGCTCAGCCTGCACCAGGCCCTGGGTTTGATCCCCAGCACAGTGAATGGATAAGTAAGTAAAATAAGATCTAAAACATGAATGCACCAACTACGGCTGGTCAACCAAATCCTGCCCACAGTGTTTTTTTTTTTTATGAATAAAGTTTTATTATAACACACCTGTGCCATCCATTAACATCTTGCGGATAGCTGCTTTCTCAATGGTAGCAGTTAGCGGTTACGACAGATATTTACTATGTAGTTCTTTACCAAAAACATTTGCCAACCACACTCTGAGATGGTATGACTGTTTTCTTTCACTTGGAGGATGAGGTTATGAGCCTCCCTTTGCTACGACTCCTTCCACGGGAGAGAAAAAAAAATGCAGTCTTGCAGGGAGAAGACTGGGAGGAAGGGTTGGTTTTCCCTCCCTTGGGGAAGTTGTCTCCAGCAGGCGTTTTATGAATTATTCTTGCACCCAAATGAAAATTAAGACTGATTTCTTATTCCAAAAAAACAGCAACGCATCCAAGAGTCGGGCACACCGGATAACATCTGGAAAGGGCACGACGCTGGGCGAATGTCTTGGACTCCCTCGGTGTTCCAGCACACAGGACCGTTTTCTGCCAGCTTTGTCTGTCAGCGTCTCGGGAGGGTGTCTGTGTCATCGAGGGACTGTAAAGGTTTTCAAGGTGAAAAGGAACTTGAAATGATACTCTCACCCCAGGAAAAACAGATCTGTGCAGGGAGAGGGGGGACAGCTATTTGAAGTTTTGATTTCAAGAAAGAAGCTGACGGAAATGTGAAAAATAAAGGTGGTCTCTGTTTGCATGGACGCTGAATTCTCCCAGGACTTGGCTCAGAAGCAGTTCCCCTTAGCAGGCAGCAGGCAGCCCGAGTCTGCGTCCGTCAACCCTGGGACAGATGGACCACACAAAACAGAGGAGGGCCGTGCTGTGAGCTAACACTGTCACCCTTGATAAGCTCCCCGGGTACAATTTCAAGGCGTCTCTTAATGGCCTCACTACAAAAGAGTCCCAGGGGTCCCCGAAGTTTGACCCTTTAACTTGAACTCTACCTGAACTGATTTTTTAAAGATTTTTCCATTCCCCCACTTTTTTTGAGGTTTGAAAATATTTAATCAACTCGCCTCTCAGGACATTTGATTTCTGTGCACTCCTGCACTTCTGGCTCCATCTGAGGGGAGATGCCAAAACCACCATCTCCAGTCTGCCTTGGAGATATTTGCAGTCCGACTAGAAGCAGCAGGTAACGGAAATCTTAGGAGACAGCTTGTTCTCAGGAGTTTTTCTGTTCGGTTTCGCTGACCAAAGCATTCCCTGGGTTTGGATAAACTTTGGCTTGGTAAGTGCACTTCAAGGCGCTGTCTCTCGGTTCTACTTGGAAGTTAAAACCCTGCTCCTCGCACAATTCACAATAGCCAAATTGTGAATTTGGACCAACCTAGGCATCCATCAACAGATGAATGGATTACAAAATTGTGGAAGATACACAGAATGGAATTCTACTCAGCAGTAAAGAAGAATAAAATTATATGTCATTTGCAATAAAACGGGAGGACCTGGAGAATATTATGTTTAGTGAGGTCACAGAAACTGGAAGGTTATATGTTTTCTCTAATATGTGCAAGCTAGGGAGTATTCGGGTAGCAGAGGAATTCAGTGGAACCAGGGAGATGGTCTAAGGGAAGGGGAGGATGAAGACCAAGGTTCATTAATGGAAATACTACCATCGACTGTGAGACTATAATGCACCAATAAAAGCACATTATAAAATAAAAATAAAAAATAAATAAAACCTTGCTTCTTGTTCACGCACCGGGCCATCCCTGGTCTCATTGATGGAAGAAGAGCTTCCTGGTCTCCCAAAAGCTTTAGCCTTCCATCTGAAACTTCTGGAATGTGGTTGCATCGATCATGCAAATGCATTTGATTCAATTGGTGAACATCTATGGTGCATTGACCTTCTCCCCACCACATCCTTGGAGCTGCAGATGGAGCCCAGGGGCTCATCTGAATCAGCTGAAAAGGCAGATGCTCAAATTAAGGAGAGTGGGAGCGCACCGAGACAGCGAAGACACATAAGCAGTTCTTAATGGATGAGGTTTAAAGAATGGATTGCAAAGGTCTTTCCCCCATAGACCAGCTGTTTTAGGAAGTGATTTGGCTCGTTTTGCTTGGATTATCTAACAGACTGGGGAGTGGCAGGGAGATTTCAAGGCTGAGCTCACTGAACAGATTGCTGCAGCCTCTCCAGAACACTGTGTTGAGAAGGATTCTGAGGTTGTGTTTGGCCTCACGGTAAATGGCAGGGGGATGGATTGATTGTTGTTGATGTCTTGTGTGGAGGGAGGACAGCACGGATGCACCAGTCCTGGAGAAACTGTAGCTCACGTATGAATCAATAAGAGTGAAAACAGAGACATCCTCGACCCCAAATATGAACAGAGCCCTTTGTAACAGAGGTACTTCTTATGATTTCTTTGCACTGTGGGCCAGAAAGTAGTTCCCGAACCAGTTGTGGTGGCACACGCCTGTAATCCCAGTACTTGGGAGGCTGAGACAGTAGGATCAAAAGGTTTGAGACCCTCTAATATGCCCAAACTAGGGAACGTAGAGAATACCAGTGGTACTCCATGTAATGGAGGGGAAATACCATCAAAGCTTGAATGGAAAGATAGGGGAGGAGGAAGAATGAACTTGATTAATGAGGGTCTACATCCGAATATGTGTAAAATTATGAATATGGCATGGTTACCCTGGACAATCATTGGTGTGAGGGGGAAGGGAAAACGGGCGGGGGGGAGGGCACCAAATATAGTTTAAATGTATACCATTTATGTTCAATAAAAAATCTTTAAAAATCTAGGAGTTCTTTCCAAAAGAGATAGCAAGTTCCCAAATTTGTAAACAATAAAATCAGATAGCTACACAAACACTGCAGGTAAAATAAGGGTATAAATTTTATATACAAAAAAAAGGGTTGAGACCAGCCTCAGCAATTTAGCAAGACCCTCAACAACTTAGTGAGATTCTGTTTCAAAATAAAAATTTAAAACAAAATAGGGTTGGGAGTATAGCCCAGAGTAGAATGCCTCTGGGTTCAATCCCTAGTACAAAAAGAAAAAGAAAGTAGTTCCTGGGGAAGAAAATGTAAAAGTTAAGAGGGAAAGTTACAGATAATAATATATTAGTATAGCAATACCTCCCAATCTGCAATTTTGCAAAGGGCCTCTGCTGTGCTTAGATATTCTATCCCAAAGAATAAAAATAAAACCTTTCCACAGCTTTGCAATAGGACTTTGAAAGAGTGTGGTCTGTCAGTAGAAGCCGTCAAGGGGGTTATTCTCTAACTTCAGATTTACCAAACAAGAAGTGGGGATTTCTGAGCAGAAACCATAATAGCCACCTGGCAATGCGGCATCCTCATGCTTGTTGGGAAATAAAATTCCCAAATAACTTTGGAAGCTGGAAGAGCCAGCCAGAGCCATCCCGACAGCTGGTGACCAAGCTGCTGCTGCTGTTATAAAACTGTCTGGGTAGTTTGAGTATTACTCTTACTAAATTAAAGTTCTGTTAGAGTGAAGCATGTTACTATTTAGATTTCTGTCTGCTTGGCTGTATTTGCTTCACAAATCTTGCAGGGGAAAATCGACACACCGGACTTGGACGCTGGTTATAGCATTTCTTCAAACATCAAGAAAAAAAAATTTTTTTTCAAATTGTTTCCCTTGCAGATAATTTTTTAAACAGCCTTACCAAAATGTTTTTCCTTGCTCCACTCCCTCAGTGAGTTAAAAACGTATACCCGTGCTTGCCAATTGACAGAATCTCTGTGATTCCAGAGAATCTCTGTGACTCCATTCTGCAGCATGCAAAACGATCTTTTTTATTTTTAACTAAATCCTTAATGCAAAAGCACTTCCCGCCCACAAGTGTTTGCCTAATTGGGGACATGGAAAATAAATGAAGAGACAAGCCTCACACTGCTCGCTTTTATTTTTTGGTGCTAATTAGTTATTGACAGTAAGCTGAAAGGGTGCATGGGATTACATTTTCCACAACCTTTGCCTGGGCTTACAGTGGGATGTGGGGCCTGCTGCTTCAGGTTTCGAATGGCGGTGGGGACTCAGTGGCAGCCTGTGGGATCCTGCCCCAGGCCACAGTCCTTTTGTACGAATGACAGGCATCAGTGTCGGTTTCTGGTTCTAAAATGAGATGTCTTTCTCCGCCAATGACACGGTAGCGGATCAAACATAACAAGATAAGCCTCAAACAGGAGCTTCACCTCACCAGAAAGGAAAGCATATATGCTTAGGCTCCAGAAACAACAGTCATATGTTGACACTTGGAATTACAGAGCCTGTTCACTCCAGGTTTACGTCTTTATACAAGGTCTAGATGGCAGCATGTGACACATTCCCAACCCCCTTGCTTATGTTTGCTTTTCCACAAATGAGAACCAACTTCTGCATCTCTCTCTCCTCTCTCCTCTCTCCTCTCTCCTCTCTCCTCTCTCCTCTCTCCTCTCTCCTCTCTCCTCTCTCCTCTCTCCTCTCTCTCTCTCTCTCTCTCTCTCTCTCTCTCTCTCTCTCTCTCTCTCCTCTCTCCCCTCTCCCCTCTCCCCTCTCCCCTCTCCCCTCTCCCCTCTCCCCTCTCCCCTCTCCCCTCTCTCTCTCTCTCTCTCTCTCTCTCTCTCTCTCTCTCTCTCTCTCCTCTTTGTGTTCCAATCCCCAGGGGTGTGATCAGGCAGTGGAAATATCACTGAGCAGGGAGTGCTATTATTCATTAACTTAGTCAACAAATATTTGAGTACCTACTGGATGCTGGTTCTGAGCTTGGCGTTAATGGGGAGATACTAAACAAAACAGATGTGGCCCTGCTCTGTGCTGTGTGGTGAGGGGAGAGAGACACTGATCAAATAATGGCAAGAAGGAATTTGTAATTGGAACAACAACAGTACGTACCGCATTATGAAGGAGAGCCGTCATCACAGCCTTTGAGAGAGGTGGGCTGGCCTTGACTAAGTGAGAGAAAGGACAAAGTCCGGGAGCCAGGGGAGACTTGAGCTGAGGTCGCAGAGTAACGAGACGAGTTGGGAAAGGATGAGTATTTCCACGTGAGTGGGGGCCTCTGGGTCTTTCAGTGCTGAGGCTGGAACAGGCCCTGGCGCGCATACATAAAGCAGTATGCAGTATGGAAAAGTCCTTTGCAGAAGGGAGCGTGGTGCGGTTGAAGAACAGAAAGAAGGCCAGGGAACGTCACGGTGCACTTGAAGAACAGAAAGAAGGCCGGCTTGCTGGAAAAATCAGCAAGACCCTCTCTGTCACAGTTTGGACCTTAAATGTTCCCTAAAACCCATATGCTAAAGGCTTGGATGCTGGTCTGTGGAACTTTTGGGAGGAAGTGAGATCATTAGGAGATGGTGCCTGGTGGAAAAAAGTTCAATACTAGGGACATGGCCTTGGAGGTGATAGTGGGACTCTGGCTCCTTCCTCTCTGGCTCTCTTTGCGTCCTGACTGCCATGAGATAAACAGACATCCTTTGCTACATATCCCCTGCCATGATAGACTATGCTACCACATGTGCAAAGCAATAGGGTCAAGCTATCATGGACTGAAAGCTCTGAGACTGTGAGCCAAAGTAAACCTTTTATCTTTTTAATTTTATTTCTTCAGGAATTTTGTCACAGCAATGGAAAGCTGACCAACATAATGTTCTAGAAGAGAACCAATGAGAGAGACAGGGGTCAAACTATGTGAGGCCTTAAAAGTCATGTTAAGTTCTCCATCCTAAGAGCAATGGAAAGTGCTCTAAGTAATAAATAACAGAATCCAATTTACCCTTCATAAATTTGCACTAGGTAGAATACAGAGGCTGGACTCAATCGAAATTCAGAAATCTTTTTCTTGAGTAAAGCTAGCTATGTACCCTTGGAAGCATTGTGCTGGTACATATTTAACAACTGGCTTTCTTGGGAAAGATTTTCTTCTACATTTCTTCAAGTTTTATAATTTTTATTTAGGTCTATGATCCAGTTGAATTAATTTAATCAAGTGTTAGAACTATGCTGAGGTTCTGTGTCAAATATCCCTCTGGCTCCCTCTTATAAGGATATTTGTGATTATTATATTTGCTGCCCCCAATATAATCCAGGATGATTCCTCAATCTCAAAGTTTTTAACTTAATCATATATGCAAAAATTTCTTTTTCTATGTAAGGTATTATTTACAGTCTCCAAGGCTTATCATCTGGCTATCTCTGAGTATACATTATTTAGTCTACCACAACCTGAATTTCTATCTGAAGAGAACTAACATTTCAATTATGTTGGATCTTCCAGTCCCTGAAAAAAGATGTTTCTCCATTTATTTAGATCTCCTTAGATTACATTCATTACCATTTTGTTGTTTTTAATATGCAAGTGCTAAATGTTTGTTATATTTTCATTGAAGTATTTCATATTTTCTGAGATTATAATTGTGTTGTGTTTAAAATTATAGTGTTTACATGTTTGGGGCTGTTATGTAAAATACAGTTGATCTTTGTATGTTGGGTTTATATTTTATGACCTTGCTGCTCTTGCTTATCAGTTTATTAATTTTAAAATATTATTAGTTTAGGAGTTTTGTAGATTTCTTGAATTTTCCATAAAGATTATTGTGTCATCCACAAATAGGAACCGTTTTATTCCTTACTCTATGATCTGTGTGCCTCTAATTTTATTTTCTTGCCTTACCACTCTATTTATTATTATTATTATTATTATTATTATTATTATTATTATTATTATTATTATTTTGGTGGTACTGGGATTCCTGGAAACCCTTCTACCTCCGAGCTACACTCCCAGACCTATTTTTATATTTTTTTATTTGGAAACAGGGTCTCTTAAGCCAGCGCGGCTGGCTTCGAATCTGTGCAATCCTCCTGTCTCCGCCTCCCAAGCGCAGGATTACAAGAGTGCGCCACCACGCCCAGCCAACCATTCTATTATTAATGGACAGAAATTCTAGTATTTTGTTAAATGAGAGTTGAGAGAGAAGGCATTTCTGACATTGCTTATCTTAGGATAAAAGCATTAATGTTTTTCAACATTAATGATATTATTAGCTTTGGGATTTTTATAGATGTTCTTATGAAGTTGAAGAACTTCTCTGTTCATATTTTCCTGAGAGTTTTTTCTTTTTTTATTAATCGTGAATGGGTTTGGATGTTTTTCAAAAGATTTTCATTATCACTTGATTTAATCATAGTTTTATTTAGTGTGTTGATAGGATGGGTTATATTGATTGGTTTTTGAAATATTTGATCAGCTTTGCATTGCTGGAATAAAATCTACTAAATCATGGTATATATTTTGAGCAATACCAAATTTATTTTGTTAATAATTTTTGTATCCCATCGGTCTGTATTTTTTCTTTTTTGCACTGTCTTTTCCTGCTTTGGAGTATTAGAATAGTATTAGCGTCATAAAATAAGTTAGAAAGTGTTCCCTCTGCCTTTACTTTCTGGAAGAGCTTGCATAGAATTAGTGTTAATTCTTTAATCTTTTAGTAGAATTACTCAATGAGACTATCTGGGCCTAGTATAAGTTTTGATATATTAGACCCAAGTCTACTATTTTGCTTGTTTGTTTTTGTTTGCTTGCTGTTTTTTTTAATTTTTCAATTTTTTTCTCTTCTGGACATTAAATTGTTTCTAATTATCTCTAAATATTGTTATAATAAATGTAGGTGTAGCTTATTTATACTTCAGATTATTTCTCAAGGATAGAGTTTTATTTTTTATTTTATTTTTTTTATTTTTTATTTATTTATTTATTTATTTTTGGTGGTACTGGGGTTCCTGGAAGCCCTTCTTCCTCCGGGCTACACTCCCAGACCTATTTTATATTTTTGAAACAGGGTCTCTTACGCCAGCACAGCTGGCTTCGAACCTGCGCGATCCTCCTGTCTCCGCCTCCCAAGCGCGGGGATTACAAGCGTGCGCCACCGCGCCCGGCAGCCATATTTTTTTATGTATGTATGTATGTATGTATGTATGTATGTATGTATGTATTTGGTGGTACTGGAAGCCCTTCTACCTCTGGGCTACACTCCCAGACCTGTTTTATATTTTTGAAACAGGATCTCTTATGTCAGCGCGGCTGGCTTCGAACCTGCGCGATCCTCCTGTCTCCGCCTCCCAAGCGCGGGGATTACAAGCGTGCCCACCGCACCCGGCTGCCTCTTACAAATTTTTAACCTTACTTCCTGATTTGGATCTGGAACATCCCACCGAGGGCCATGTGTGAGGGCTCACTCCCCAGCCTAGGGCACTATTGGGAGGTGGTGGAACTATAAAAAGGCCAAGCCCAGTGGGAGGAAGTTGGTCGTCGGGCGCATGCCCTTGAAGGGAACTTTGGAGCCCTGGCCCCTTCCTCTCGCTCTTTGCTTCGTGGACACCATGATCTGAACACACCTTCTCTTCCACCTGCTACCTGCATGATGTTCTTCCTCACCACTGGACCAGAGCACTGCAGCCAAGCAACCATGGACTGGAACCTCAAAAACCTTTCCTCCTAATAAGTTGATTATCTCAGGCATTTTATTCCAGCAACGGAAAACAGACACATTGATCCTTTCAAAACAATTTGAAAAGTGGGTTTATGGCTAGAGAAGGGATTCAGAGACTTGGGTCAAAGTTCTCTCTTGTGCTAGGACAAGAAGCAAAGTCTCTCTTCTACTCATGCTAGGACAAGAAGCAAAGGTCTTCTGAGCTTCAGAGTTGGACCTTTGTGAGGGAGGGCTGGGTATGATGAGCTCTAGAGCTGTTTCTGGTTTCAGAGGTCTGTTGTCCCTATGAGGTTAAAAGAGCCCAATCACCACAACAGCAATACCTGTTAGTGTGAGAAGCCAGGTAGCCACCACCTTGCCTGGCTGTAGAGCTTTATCCACAGAAGCCATACGAACTTCACTTCCAACCCCAGGTCGCCTCATAATACCTATCTGCTGCCGGGCGTGGTGGTGCATACACACTTGTAATCCCAGTACTTGGGAGGCTGGGACAGGAGGATCCCGCAGGTTCAAAGCCAGCCTCAGCTACTGAGTGAGGCTCTCAGCAACTTAGTGAGACCCTGTTTCCAAATAAAATATAAAATAGGTCTGGGAGTATAGCCCGGAGGTAGAAGGCCCTTGGGTTCCATTCTCAGTACCACAAAAATTAATTAATTAATTAATTAAAACCTGTCTGCTGTCCAAAGACAAAACTGTGACAAAGTTAGCCACAAATCCCATCAGCTTTTATTTGCGATTCATGAATCAGGGCAGTTGCCACTCTATAAAACAGACCCCGGAAACCCCACTCCCGAACATTGGCAGAAGAAAGGATTCTTTTTTAAGGTGAGGAAACCAGAAAACAGCAAAATAGAAAGAAGCTGATTGGTTAATGACAGGTTACTTCAGGTGAGTTTTTAAAATAAAGGGTAAGCAGAGGGAGCTTCTCTATTAAACTCCCTCGGATAGTCTGGACTACTTTCTTTTCAGGAAAAACTAGTCTGTTTGGGGATCTGTCTCCTTAAAGTTTCAGTTTGATTGCGGGGCCTTTAGCATGAGAGACTACACTTTGGTTTGCTCCAGTCTGCTGGACCCAGCACAGGCGTCTAGTGCAAAACAGCGTCCTCCCATCATGTTTATTTAACACCACACATCTCTACCCCATTTTCAGAGTGGGATCCCCACGTCTGGAGGTTTCGAGAGGATGGCAGGCGACCCTGGAACACAGGAAGTGTATTCATAGTGTCTCAGGACTGAAAGACGTCCTCATGGGGCTGTACGCTGAATGGATGAAGTGTTTCTGACAGGGTCCACATTGCAGTCAGTGTGTTCACAACTCCCACCACCCCAGCGCCTGGTGTCGGCCTCTGGCCAGCACGGGCCTGCACGGCAGCACACTGTAGCCGTATTTTCAGAGTGAGTTCAGTGGTCCTGACAGGATTCACATTTCCAGTCAACAACTAGCCATACACACGAGATTATCTGTGAGGCGAAACTGTCACTGCATATTTCTGCTCAGATTTGGCAGCCGACCCGGCCAGGAAAGTGCATCACCACAGACCTAAATGAAGTCGGGGTCCTCTCGGCGCAGATAGCAGGGTTTGAACAGACCATCTGTAATGAGCCCCATTCCCAGAGCACCGGGGTGGGGGAGTCTGGCTGCTGAGAAGAGACATTCTGGCAAGGAATCAATAGTACTCTTTCAAGAGGGCGGTTTTATCAAGCTTCTGATGCAGACAGGGCTAGAAACATTGTGGAAGTGTCCAGAAGGTTCTAGAAAAATCTAGAATCCATATTTTTTTTAAAAAAGATGAAGAAACAACAACAGTCAGGGGATGTGGGAGTGATATTATGGGCCTCCATGGAGAGAAAAAGGAAGAAAATAATATCTATACCCTTGGCCTTGATCTTTCACTCTATCCAGGCTGCCAATGGAACTGCTCCCCCTGGCTCTTTGTCTTCCTCCTCCTCCTCTCCCTCCTCCTCCTCCTCTTCCTCCTCCTCCTCCTCCTCTTCCTTTTGTCTTCCTCCTCCTCCTCCTCCTTCTCCTTCTCCTTCTTCTCCTCCCCATCTTGATACTGAATGTGTTTCTGGTCAGGTTGGCGACCTCTTTCCCTGACATTTCTGAGTCATGATTCCAAAGTTATTGCTCACAAAAGTAAAACAAAAACAAAAACAAAAACAAAAAAACAAGGTAAACTCACTGTAAAAACAAAAAGGAATTTCAAGAACAAAACTAAGAGAATAAATGGAAGTGTGCTGGTATTAAAAATTGCTCCAGTATTATTTCCAAAATGTAAAAGGCAGTCTGAGTCTGAGTGATGGGCAGGTGCTCAGACAGGGAGGGGGAGCAGCTGTCACACTGCTGAGCTCCCCGTCCCTCTGCCCTCTGTTCTAATGACTAACCTATAGTTAGACTGCAAAGGAAATTAAGGCCTTTACATTAAAGACAATTAAAGACTTAGCCCTGGAAATAGGTAAGGGCAATCAGTTCCTCTGTTTACCTCCTCTCCTTTGTGACCTGGCGTGGGTATACGAAGGGTAAACTCTGTGCTACTTCAAAGCACTCACAGTTGATGAGCAACGGATGCAGCCCAATACAATAGAGGCGGGAGACAGGTAGATTCTTGACCCCTGCACTTAGTAAGTGCACTGTCCGGAGGCAGAGAGGCACCACCTGCCTAAGAAATAAGTTACTAGCCATTGCCTTGGTAACACCGATAAGAACATACCAAGACAAAGTCCATTTAAAGGCTTGGGTTGGAGAGGGGGTCAGAGTCGCACACTAGGGATCTCCACGTGCATGCACGCTGCTTTTTCTTTTCTCTTTCTATTTCCTACTGATTTTGTAGTAAAGACTTGTTAAAGCTGTACCAAGCTGTCTATTAGTTTTTGTTTCCCTATTCAACAAATCCTAATTGAATAGAGGAAAATAAGCCCACAGCACCATTATAACCTCAACAGAAGCATTGCCCATTTCATCCTGTAGGTACCAGCCCACCCTGGCTGGCACCTCCACGGTTCCATGGTCTCCGGCGCCATTGCCAAGTCAAAGCCCATGGTCAATGTCATCTCTCTGGCGTGGAGCCTGCCACCCGCTGCATCCAGTCCTACCTCTTGTGCTTACTTTCTGTGCTAAGCCCCTTACCTGACCTTTCCTAACATTTGATATTCCTCTTCAAAACACACTCACTCCATCCTCCTGGTTACCTCCTGAAATATGCTGCTCTTGTTTTTGGGAGTTCTGTGCCTCTTCCAAGGACCAGCTCAGCTCATGTGGGTCCTCCTACCCACATGAGGTAGGTAGAACTCGCTCTGAGATTCTGTTGCACCTGCCGCAAGAACGTGGCTGTGGCTACATGTTCAGGCCCCAGAACTGATGTTACCTGTAAGTAGGGGCCTTGTAATTTGGGTCAAGTCTTTTTAACACTGCAGAGTCTTCATTGTGCTACCTATAAAATGGGACTAATCATAGTTCCCAATTTATAAGGTGGTAGAAAATATTTAGTAGGATATAACACACAATGTGTTTGGTATAATGTTAGGGAATTATTAGTATTTGCTTAAAAATTCTTGTTGCTGTATTTTTTATTATCCCACTTCCTTTTTTCTTAGTTTGTTTGCTGGCTTTAATGTAGGCATCTTATCTACCCCCACTAAGTTGTAAGTTCCTGAAGGGGGAAGAATGATATTTCTATTGTGTTCTGCCCTGGATGGCACCTCCCCCTCCTCCTCCCACACAAGACATTGCTGGGATGATACCGGGAGGTGAGAAGCTAGCTGTGGATTGGTAAACTTCTGGTTCGTGGGTGTATGGGGAAAAGGAGGAGCCTTCATTATCTGTAATGATGAAACATGGAGTCCTGAGAAGTAAAGTATAGACCACTGATCTGTAGAGGCGGGGATCATTGTCGGCAGCATCGCATCAAATGACAGTTCAAGGAAGGATAAAACACTGTTGTGATTTCAGGAAATTTATAAAATAGGTGATGGAAAAATCAATAGACCCTAGGCTGTGGATTTCAAACCCTAGCTGGGAAAGAATTAGAAGAACAAAGACGAGTGGCAGAAAAGATCCCAAACTGTAGCACTTTGACCCAAGAACAAAACTCAGAGAATCCCTCCATTTCTGAGCTGTAGTTCCAAAACTATTTTCTCATCAAACGAAACTGAGCTGACGGCAAAGAGTGGAAGGAGAAACCAATAAAAGGGAATTAAGGACAGGAAAAGTGAACCAAAATATGAAAAGACTCTTTTATCATGTCATGCCTTAAGACAAAATTGAAAGACAAGCAACAACAGCCCTCAAATCCTAACTGGTTCCTAGTCTGGGACTTACCAGAGAATTCTTCTTTGTCCTATTATTGTTTTAACCAAGCCCCAAGGCACTGATACTATCTCTTCTGATTTATGCATTTCTTCCTTATTTATTTTCCTATCTCTAAAATGCACCATTGTATAGAATCTGGGCACAGCTACAAAGATTACCCCACAATTCAATAATTATCTACACTAAAGCCTGGAGTCTCCCTCCCTCCTAGACTCCTGTCTGGTGACAAAAAGCAAGTCTGATACCCGGTCAGCAATTCACATCTCCTCCTTCCATGTTAGCTGTTGGGTTACAGTGGGTTAAAGACCAACGATAAAGGCACATTAAGGTCGAAAGATGAATGGTTTGGGCTTCTACAAGAGAAACAGAGAAACCTCCAACGAGAAGTCCTGCCACAAAAGTGCAAAACAAAACAACAAAAGCCATACAAAGCCAATCGAGGTTGGTAGGAAAATTAGTCCTTTGATATCATAGACGTTTACTTTTGAGCTAAAGTCAATGTTTGGGTTTTAGTACTCAGTAGGAGGTAGAAGTTGGTGGGAGACAAAAGGAGGCAGGTTTATATCCTGGCCTATATTATCTGTGTATGTTTCTGGTCAGCGTCCATGAACCGTGAAAGAAATATGAATGACTGGGGTGATTGTAGTTTACAATGACCTAATTATCTATTTTATTTACAATGACCTATTATCTATTTTATTAATAAATAAGAGAGGAGCTGGAAAGCTCAAAACACAAAGTAATGATAAGGGCAGGGAAGCGTTCATTACCCTTATTTGATCTGTACACATTATATACATGTATCAAAATATTGCACTTGACTTCATAAATATGGTCAATTATTTTATCAGTGAAAAATCCTTTAAAAAAAGGTTAGGGAAATAGAAATGCTAAGTACCTTGATTTGTTCATTACATATCAGAGATGTGTATCAAGTTATATTACTGTACCCCATAAATATATACAATTAAAATAATAACTAAAAAATTTTAAACGTGTAAGTGATTGTCCAGGTTAGGCTGCTGGATCACACTTGCCTTTAAAAACGTCATTTTCCAAAGTCACATCTGCTGTCATTATGGGAATTCAGCTGCAGGCCGGGCCTCTGCTACGTCCCACTGTGAATCAGAGGGGGAGGTAGGGAGCAGCCTGCCCCGGAGGGATGCTGGTGATGCTATGTAGATCCCAGACTTGCTCCAACTGTACGAGTCTTGAGAATTTTACTAGTTGGCAAAAACCTGCAAAACTTATATTAGATAGGCTCCAGGCTTAAGCACATCTGTGGGCCTGAAATAAAACAGTTTCTCCCTTGTCCTAGAGAACCAAGTCCAGCAATGAAACGGTAAAGAGTTGGTATCAACAGGACGATTATCTGCTCCTTATCGGAGTTGTATTCTGGACTAACTTCTGCCCACTCTTTCCATCTCTCAGCCAAAAGCCAACTTGACAACACATCTAAGTGAAATGTAAGTGAGATGGGAAATCTGCAAGACATAAAACCCAAACAAAACACTTTAAACAACTCGAAACAGAAATCCATTCCCTCTACACACGATGCCTCACAGAGCCAACTCACTGCCTTCAAGAGGATCTGCTCCTTCTCCCTTGGGTGCTGAGAATCGGCTGCATGGTAGTCTCCAGACTGCGGCCATAACCTGCGCTTTCCCCTGGGTCTGAGGGGAGCACGTGCTGAGAAGCTTGTCAGATTTTTATAGCCACAGCGCAGCCATGTGCTGCCAATGCCGGAGCTCGCAGAGGTGTCGGAAGAACGTGCTAAGCACGTTCTGCTCGATTCCCTGGCGCAGGGCTTGAGTACGGGAGGGGAACAAGAAGTTCCCTGCCAGATTCCAGTCCCCAGATTCATGGAAACTTGGGGAATCATTTATGATGTTCCTTTTGACTCTGCAAGGTTGAATGCTGTTGCCGGTCACCCTGCCTCCAAGTCAGGTATTGTCACGCTCAGCATCGGCACGTCTTGGTTGATGACCAACCACGCTTACAACAATGGTCCCATAAGATAATATGGCCTAGGGGGACTCTAGTTGCCTTAATCTGTGCAAGTCCACTCTGCAGTGTTCACACCATGATGAAATGATGCCCGAGGATGCAGTCCTCAAAATGTACACTGTTATTTAACAACCCATGACTATACATCAGTGATCCTAAGATCTCACAAAGTTTTCGTTCTTTTTTTTTTTTTTGATGGTACTGGGGTTCCTGGAAGCCCTTCTTCCTCCGGGCTACACTCCCAGACCCATTTTATATTTTTGAAACAGGGTCTCTTACGCCAGCGCGGCTGGCTTCGAACCTGCGCGATCCTCCTGTCTCCGCCTCCCAAGCGTGGGGATTACAAGCGTGCGCCACCACGCCCGGCCCCAAAGTTTTCGTTCTTAATAATTAAATATCTATTACTAAAAGTCAATAGGCAGCTGGGCATGGTGGCACACACTTGTAATCCCCCGCCCCTGCTTGGGAGGCGGAAGCAGGAGGATCACACAGGTTCGAAGCCAGCCGCGCTGGCTTAAGAGACTCTGTTTCCAAATAAAAAAATATAAAATAGGTCTGGGAATGTAGCCCAGAGAAGGCTTTCCAGGAACCCCAGTACCACCCAAAAAAATAAAAAAGTCAATAGGCTATAACATGTCCTATTGTGATATATACTATAAAGTATGTATGATTATGGAATGCATAATAGAAAATGGAATAAGCCAGGTGTGGTAGTACACACCTGTAATTCCAGCCCTTGGGAGGCTGAGACAGGAAGATCGCAGGTTTGAGGACACCCTCAGCAACATAGCAAGACTCTTAGCAACCTAGTGAGATCCTATTTCAAAACACAGAATCAAAAGGAGTAGTGGGTAGCTCAGAGGTAGAATGTCCTGGTGCAACCCCCAGTACCACAAAAAAAAATTAAAAATTAAAAGACATTATATAATTGTATATAAAATATTATACAGCTTCTATTCCTGCTACTGTGTCATTTCACTAATATCACTTCTAGTTTACACCCAGGAATGGAGACAATGGCCATTGGTTAAGTCTGAACATGATAGACTCCTGTGACCCAGACCTAGGCCAGTATTTACTTACTTCCTGGCTTCCACATAATACATCTGTTGATTTGGGGGGAGGGGAGAATGCTGACAATGGGGTCCCTGGTGTTTTAGTCAGCTCTTCTTGTCTCTGTGGCCAAAATGCCCAACAAGAACAGCTTAGAAGAGGAAAGGTCCATTTGGGTTCACAGTTTCAGAAGTTCAGTCCAGAGTTGGCTGGCTCCAAGGCAGACATCATGGTGCTACCGAGGGGTGGAGGAAAGCTGAGCTCAACCCAATGGTGGCTGGAAGCAACATGAAATAATTAGAGGATGTAATATATGATATAATACTTGCATATCATGCATTATCTAATGCAATATATGCTGTATAATGGGGCTGACTATAGGTGAGGTGGTCACAGAACTGAAAGACCTCTGAAATGACAGAAGCCAAGTGAGAACACCTCGTCATCTGTTATTGTTAAGGAGTGGCAAGAGTTTACAGGCAGCCAGAGGTCTGTCCTGCATAGAGCTAGAGCTATGGATGGAAGATTAGAACACAGCATCCCTGAGGCAAGAACGAGGGGCAGACAACAAGAAAATTGATGGCTCAACATATAAAACCAGTGGGCATCAAGGATGAGTGACCAGGAGGCTAGGAGAGCTGGCCCTGTAGAACGTCCAAGACCCATGGCCCAGTTTTCAGACTTGAGCCTACCCAGAGCCCATTGAAGAAGGGCCAGGCCACCAGGATATAGAACTACACCACCATGACAAGTGTCCTTCTCCCAGGGACATATGACCAACTACTTGGATAACTAAACACTGGGCAAATGGGATGCTGGAATATTTGGGATGGCTAGATACCAACACCCAGGTTTGCTTATAGAATGTCTCCAGGAAAGGCTCCTATATTGACAATGCGAAAAATGTGAAATAATTGATTCAGGGCTCTCATCTCAGTGTATTTACTAAAGATTAATAATTTGAATGGATGTCCTGGGTGATACCTTAGGCATGTGGGTGATGATTGGAGAAGGTAGGTCACTAGGAGTGTGGACTTGGGAATCAAATCTGTCTCTGTTTTCTTCCTTTCTCTCTGCTTCCAGCCACTATTGGGTTGGGCTCAGCTTTCCTCCACCCCCCGTGCCACCATGATATCTGCCTTGGAGCCAGCCAACTCTGGACTGAACCTCTGAAACTGTGAGCCAAATGGACCTTTCCTTCTCTAAGTGGTTCTCATTGGGCATTTTGGCCACAGAGACAAGAAAAATTGACTAAAACACCAGGGACCTCATTGTCAGTATACTCCCCTATTCCCAAATCAATAGATGGGCCATGTGGAGGCCAGGAAGTACATGAATACTGGCTTAGATCTGGGCCACAGGAGTCCATTGTGTTCAGACTTAACCAGTCATCGTCCCCATCCCTGAGTTTAAAACTAGAAGGAACATATTCAATAACTAGCACAACTCATGTTGCTTTTGTGGAATAAAAACTTTGGAAGTAGAGCCATGTTGAAGCCTCAGAAATTGTGCCCCTGGGTTTTATCCTCAGTACTGCAAAAGAAAGAAAGAAAGAAAGAAAGAAAGAAAGAAAGAAAGAAAGAAAGAAAGAAAGAAAGAAAGAAAGAAAGAGAAATTGTTTCTCCTCTAGCAGCGAGAGTAAATATAAAAATTAGTGCATCTTGAAGAAAAAGCAGAAAAAAAGGACCACTCTTAAAAACCTGAAGAGTATAGAGCTGATAAAACCCCAGTCAAATTTGCATATAATCCACCAATTGCTCTTCTTAGAAGAACTAAAGATGCTGGTGGACTACAGCAAATTCCACCAAGTCCTGACCCTAATTGCAGTTGATGTGCCAGATGTAGTATTCTTGCAAAAGCAGGTGAACAATATAGCCATTGATATTCCTTTTCATCCCTAAAGGAGGATCAGAAGTAATCCACATTCATTTGGAACAGACAATAGCGCACATGTACAGTTCTGCCTCAAAACTATGACAGCTCATCTGTGCTCTGCAATGATGTAGTTTTGGGAGATACTGATCATTTTGGCACCTGTGGGATATCACACTGGCCTCCTGTATGGATGTCTCCCTCTCCCTCTTTCTCTCCTTTTCCTTCCTGGCTGTCGTGAGTTGAGCAGCTTTCCTTTATCACACTTTTCCTCCATAATGTTATGCCTCACCTCAAGCCCAAAGCACAGAGCCAGTTAACCATGAACTGAAACCTCTGACACTATAAGCCAAAATAAAGTCCTCTTCCTTTAATTGTTTATGTCAGGGATTTGGGCACAGCAATGAAAAGTTGACTAATAGAGGGATGCAGGGTTCTGGGCATGCTAAGGCATCTTTCCAAAGTTAATTGCATACCATTGCTTCTTACATCTCCCCAAAAGAAGAAGCCATAGAGCTTGAGAGGTTTGGGGGAAAGCATATTCCACCCCTGACCCATAGATCAGGTATAGAGATGTTACTTGGCTTACAGTGAGGGTGTGTTCTGATCAACCTGTCATCAGTTGAAAGTAAAAAGTATATTTAATGCATTTAGGCTATCGACCATCACAGCTTAGCAACATTACACTGTAGGGTGTTAACCATCTTCTGTGATCATGTGGATACTGGGAGCAGTGGCTCACTGCCTCTGGCTAGCATCATGAGAAGATCAGACCATATATCATTAGCTCAGGAAAAGATGCACATTCAAAATTTGGAAGTTCTGCTTCCACCTAAGGCTTATCACTTTGACGCCATCATAAAGTTGAAAAATCATTTGTCAAACCATTGAGATGTGGGAACCCTCTGTCTATGTTTTCTAGAGCTGCTGTAACAAATTTCAGCCACCCGCTGTGCATCTGAAAACAATGGGCATCTATTCTTTCACAGCTGTGGAGGTCAGGAGTCTACCATCAAGCCATCAGCAAGGCCAGTGCTTCCCACAGAGTCTCTAGAGAAAGATCTTCCCTTCCAGCCGCTGGTCTCCTTGGCTTGTGGGAGCATCAGTCCACTTAATGCATCTCTGTCTTCACATGAGCTCTTTCCCTGGTTATGTATGTGCATCTCCAACCTCCTTCTCCTTTTTCTAAGGATGTCATTGGATTTAGGGTTCATTCTAAATCCAGAACAATCTTGAGATCCTTAACATACAAAAACCCTTTTGCTGAGTAAAATCATATTCACAGGTACTGCAGGGTTAGGATTTGCACACATCTATTTTTTTTTTTTTTCTGGGAGAGGCGTAATTCAATCTACTACATCAAGTGACACCAAAAGGTTGTCAGCTTTAAATGGGGTGTTGGGCAGACTGTGTGTAAGGCAGTAGCCTTTCTCCTGCCATATAAGCTGCCAGACTCTGTAGCATAGGAGGTTTCTGTGGGAAAGCGTGTAACTGGAATGCATGACAAGCCCCAGTAGGAGAATTACAACATAGTCCCCCAGGGTTTGGGATCAGAGCCATGCCATCTGAAGAGGAGAGTTATGCACTTCATGGAAAACATCTCCTGGTATGTTCCTAGTTCCTGGTAGAGCCAAAGTGCCAGAGTTGTGTAACCAAGTGACCGCAAAGCCAGAACTGCCCATCATCTGAGTTCTAGCCGATCCACCAAGTGCTAAGGTGGGACAGACCCAGACAAGCCATCCATCATAGCGGGAAAGTGACACCTTAGGATTTACCTCTGTGCAAAGTCAGAAAGCACAGGTGAGCCTCATGGGCAGAAATCAGCTCCCACCACCTCCTGGGTACAGTAATGCCTCTCCCTCCACCGCTGATGGAACCTCAGAGGGGACCCTCCTATTAGTGAGGGATAAAGGAAGGAATTTTCTGAGGTTTGTTCACACAGGGTCAGCTCAGTATGTGGCTGGGGACCAAAACTGGAACACAGGGGAACACAAAGTGAGCTGTAAAGACCGGCGGAGGTGCCCACAGGGCACAAGGGAAATTTAGAACGGGCGGCTCCCGCTGTCATCGCCTGGGTCTTTGAAGCAGCCAGAGCGATACGTTTTCCTCTTCTCTTCCTCTTGTAAGTTGCTCCCAGGGAACGAAACCCACCAGGTCCTTGGAGAAGCTGCGCTCTTGATGTCTGTGAGGAAGTGAGGTTACGCCATGCAAGGCTGCCCTGCAGGGGCTGCTGCGCTGCCCCCAAGAGTCCCTAGGGTCTGTGGGTCACATATGTTGGCTCTCCTTCACTAGATCCCCACACCAGACATAACTAATTCACAAAGAAAACAGGTCTGTTTGGGCTCACAGTTTTGGAGGTCCTAGCTAATGGTCGACCGGCCCTGTCGCTTTGGGCCTCTGGTGAGAGGCAGTACATCATGGCAGGAGTGCGTGGCGGAGCAAAACCACTCACCTTGCCATCAGAAAGCAAAAGGAAGAAGGAGGAAGGGGCTGGAGTCCCCATACTTCCTCCAAGGCCATGCCTTCAACGCACTAGCTTTCTCCCACTAGGCTTCACCTTTGAAAAGGTCCACCACTTCCCGATTGCACCACCCCGGGGACCAAGCCTTTGGGAGACATTCAGATCTAAAGTACGGTAGTACATTTCCCCAGGTGCTGGGTGCGCTGTCTGCAGACAGCCCAGGCCTTGGCCTCTTTAGCCTCTGTATTAAGCCAGGGCCTCCTAACCGCACACTATTGCCATTCTGTGTATTGTAGGATATTTGGCCACATCTCTATCCTCTACCCACAGGATGTCTCTCCTCCAGCCATGACCCAAATCACTCAGAGACATTTCCCAGTGTCCCCTGTAGGGGGCAGTATCACTGTGGCTGAGAATCACTGCACATGGCTGAGGAGAGCTCCCTGCCAGGGATCACACTTCCTCCAGGGGAGGCCTGTGTTTTGTAACTGGGCCCTTCGCTTCGCATGAGCTTGGGGCAACCTTGAGGGCTGTGCCAACCTCAGAGCACACTGTGGGGTGGCCAAGGCTCTTTCTTAGTGCCAGCGGCATAGCCCAACCTCTCCTTCTGCACCAGCTCCCTAAGGGTTCCGTCTCAGAGTCAGCATCCTGAGAGGCGGCTCACAGCGGTGGTCATCTTCTTTACCAGTACCCACCTTCATTTAGATAGATTACCAGCTGTGATGTGTGTGTGTGTGTGTGTGTGTTGCCTGGATGAGGACAGCAGCGCTTCCCAGAGCATTGTCCTGACGTTAATCAACAACCTTATTCAACATGCTTGCCATCTGCTGGGTGCTGAGCTTGGGACATATCAAAGAACTTAGCCCAGACTTAGATCCGAGGTTGGATGCATAATTTTGCAACTCTGGTTTTCTGGGCGTGGTGGCGCATGCTTGTGATCCCTGCGCTTGGGAGGCAGAGACAGGAGGATCACACAGGTTTGAAGCTAGCATTGCTGGCTTAAGAGACCCTGTATCCAAATAAAAAATGTATAAAATAGGTCTGGGAGTGTAGCCCGGAGGTAGAAGAGTTTCCAGGAACTTCAATAACACACACACACACACACACACACACACACACACACACATGACTCTAAGGCGGAGACTCAGGATGAGTTTCTTCTGAGCTGGGATTCTGTGCTCTGCAGAAACTATTCACTGGTGAAGCTGACTGCTATAGGTCAAGTGTTTCTGGTCTCCAAAACTCATGTTGAAGTTGAATTCCCATTGTGCCAGTACTAAGAGGTGAGACATTTGACAGGTGATTAGGCCACACGGGTGCCACCCTCACAGCCAGGACTATTGTGCTGTTATACGAAGGTGACTTCTGTCTCTCTTGTAAACTCTTTGCAATTCTGTCTCTTATTATGGGATGACTGTAAGAAGGTTCTTGCAAGATGCCAGGTCCTAGCCGGGTGTGGTGGCGCACGCGTGTAATCCCAGCATTCCGGAGGCTGAGACTGGAGGATTGCAGTTAGCAGATCACCTCAGCTACTTAGTGAGGCCCTCTGCAACTCAGTGAGACCTTGTTTCAAAATAAAGAATAAAAAATAGGGCAGGGGATGTAGCTCGGAGTTCGAATGCCCCTCCGTTCCATTCCCAGACCCGCAAAAAAAAAAAAAAAAAAAAAAAAAAGATGCCGGGTCCTGGAGGATCTTGGGATTTCTCAGCAGTCTCTAGCACTGTGAGAAAATAAATCTCTGTTCACTGCAAATTTTCTAGTCTTGGATATTGTTATACAGCAATGCCTATTCTGTGAAGAGTTCCCAGTTGTGGGAAGAGGAGGACACAACCCCTCGGGGGTTCTTGGTTTATGGGACAGAAAAGAATTCCAGTAATGTTCCATTCAGAGACAGAAACTTATTTAGGGAAGCAAGACATACACATTCAAGAGAGATGCATGTGGCCATTTCCAGGGTAAGAGAGATAAGAGACACATTTGGGGGTTCATGACTTCGTCTTTTATAGGAGATTTTCATGAGAAGTTGATATGAGGAGATGTGTGAGTCCATCAGTCTGGTAGACACAAGATGATTTGGGGTGTCATGGGGACATGATGGGACCTTCACTAGCTTAGGTACCTCTTTTGCTTAAACTAATCAGGGATGCTAACAGTGCCCAAGGATAAACTATTTTATTTAAACTATTTATAGATGGGATGGCTAACAGGGCCCAAGAAGATTATGTTTTTGTGTTTTCTCTGTCCTCGGATCAACAGATAACTCTCTTGTTTAACTATTTCTGAGTTGGATAATTAACAGTTGAAGGTATTTTGCGAGTGAGTGAATTTCCAGTCTGGTGCCCAGCTACCTTTCCGGATCTTTCGTGTGGTTTCTGTTGTTGATCAGTAGATATGCCCATTTAAGAATAGCCAACAGTGCTCAGCATAGGTATTAAAGGATTTTAAATCCCTCACACTCTTGCTACTGACAGGCCTGGTGAGGAGTAAGGATATTAGGCACTTTTGCCACAGGCTTCCATATTAAACGTATGCTTTCCTCGTTCTCTCTTTGTATCTCCTTTCTAACAGTTTCTTTTGTTTTTTTTTTGGTTTTTTTTTTTCTATTCTATAGACTTAAGCATATGGAGCAGCCAGCCTCAGCTACTTAGTGAGGCCCTCTGCAACTTAGCGAGACCCTGTTTCAAAATAAAGAATAAAAAATGGAGCTGGGGTGTAGAGATAACTCAGAGGTAGAATGCCCTTGGGTTCAATCTCTAGCACCACACACACACACACACACACACACACACACACACACACAAAAAAAAAAAAAAAAAAAAAAAAAAAAGGATTCTTGAGGACTGCGACTGTGGTTTTGGTTATTTTCCACCCTCTAAATCTGCCATGAGCACTAAGAGAGTGGCCTTGAGTAGTTGTGTTATCATGAGATGACCTTGGAGCTGGGGAGGTAGTCGGGGAACCGTTCATTACATAAGTGATTTTACTGTAGTTGTGAGATGCGTTATGTTGGAGGAATACAAGCTCCTGTGCAGTTTCTCATAAGGGAGCCAGAACCTTCTGGGTGGGAATTTAGGGGTGGAGAAGGGATAGGGATCCCTGAGACCACAGTCTCGCACCCCGATTCCTTGTTCATGAACTGCTCGTCTGTCAATCAGCCAGCCAAAGTCTGTTATTTGAACCTATTCTCCCAGAGAAAATGGGCCGCAGACACGTGGCTCCCCCCAAATGAGACACCACACTTCCTTCTCAGAGAAATAGCTCCAGAAAAAAAAAAATTTTTTTTTTCATTAACAGAAAAAAAGCTCTGTTAAAATAAAGTGAATGGAAACATAAGGAGGTCCTTCACTGGCTTAAGAAAATAAAGCAAAATCCGAAATATTCCGAGACTCACATTAGAGAATTAGAGGGGATCAGAAAGTCCACAAAAGGGCCAGTTGTGTGTCACGTTTGGAAACGGATTTAATTCTACACTAACAGAAGAGAGACCTCGGTGCTGTTCCCAGAGCTCTCTAATTCAGAGAAAGTCACATTGGCTTTCTGTTCTTTATTGGACTCATGAAAAAAAAATTGGTCTGTCATTTGGAATTTCATGAGGGCTTCCTTCAGACACTTGGAGCTGACTCTTAGAAACACAAACACTGTGCTCGCTGAAGAGGAGGAAACCTCAGTTAGTGCACACAAATGGGCCACACACAAGCATGGCGGTTCAGGCGCTACCCAGTCCCCAGCGCACCAGACAGCGGGCTCACCAGGCCTCCCGAAATCCAGCACCCCCCACATCTGGTCAGGTGGTGGGGAGCAGGCTTCTTTGGGTGCCCTTCATAGCTGACTGTCCCCTGAAGCCTCCATCCATAGTTAGGACTGATCCCGATATTTCATTCTCCTCTTTGCTTTAATAGAAATATGTTAAGCCATTCTTTTGTCCTTGAGATTATTTACAGGTCTCTTACACACAACAAATCATGACTCTATTTTGTACAGCCACATGGTGGAGTATCCCTGGGTGGCAGTGGTGGCCCTACTGGGTGGCCCCCTCAAAGCAAGCACCCCACTCCCTGAAGCTGGCCTGCGGCTGCTGCTCCATGACCAATGCCGCCGATCTTTAACCTCATCACAGTCATTGCTACACCCTCCTCTTCTGTGCGTACTGTGAGCTACAGTGATATCGCGGCATATCAATGGGGACGCTACACACAGGAAGATTCTTCAGTGATGCAAAATGGCTTTCCCAGAATGACAGGACTGGGGGGATCAGAATTCAGGGACACTCGGAATAGGCGGGGTAGCTGGGCGGGATGCTGCGTGCCTGTAATTCCAGTACTTGAGAGACTGAGACAGAAGTATCTCAGGTTTGTGTTTCTCAGGTTGAAAGACAGCCTCGACAATGTACCAACCTAGCATGACCTTGTTTCAATAACAACAAAAACAATAAATAAGAACAATAATAATAAAAACTGGGATGAGGTGTAGATTGGAGGTAGAATGCTCCTGGGTTCAATCCCTAGTAACACACACACACACACACACACACACACACAATAAACAAACAGAAAAAAAAGAATAGGTGGGCTATGCTTCAGGGAGACTGTGAATCCCTGAAATTATAAGCAAATTGGGTGTGTATGAAATATGTCTGTATATGTGATTTTTCTGAGAAATTTCTCAGTTTTTATCAATTTTTTTTGTGGGTCTAGGGATGGAACCCAGGGGCATTTGACCTCTGAGCTACACCTCCTGCCCTATTTTTTATTCTTTATTTTGAAACCGGTTCTCACTGAGTTGCGGAGGGCCTCACTAAGTAGCTGAGGCTGTCCGTGAACGGCGATCCTCCAGTCTCGGCCTCCCAAATACTGGGATTACAAGCATGCGCCACCACGCCCGGGTCTCAAATTTTAGCCCAAAAAAGATTAAAAGTTATTGACTCAGACCAAACATTGCTTCTCCAGGATCTCTGCTGAGTGGTCCTACAGATGGGAAATAAATACCTCTGAAAAATGGAACCATCTGTGTGTGTGTGTGTGTGTGTGTGTGTGTGTGTGTGTGTGTGTGTGTAAGAGAGAGAGAGAGATTTTATTTTAAGGACTTAGTTCATATGATTGTAGGGACATGTATATCTTTGACCTATAGGGAAAGATAGCAGACTAGACATTCAATTAAGAAAGTGGGTGGTACTTTCCTAACTGAATGTCTGGTCTTCTATCTTTCCTGAGACTAGATTCCTTCTTCTAGAAACCTAAGATTTGTTCTTTAGGGCTTCGTCTAATTAGATGAGGCCCACTCACACCATGGCAGGTACTCTGCATCTGCTTAACCTAAATCTACTCTAAGTCACATCTAGTGGATACCCTTCCAGGAATAACTAGACAAGTGTTTGTCTGAACAGTCTGGGCACTGTGCCCTTAGGCAAGTTAACACAAAAATTTCCATTATATTTCCCCAATTGGGGAAAGTTCCACATATTCTTCACCACAATGAATAATTCCTATTGATACCAGATTTTTCCCTTACCAGGTCCTTGTCCAGTGCAGTCAATGAATGAAAATCATAGGACAATATAAGAGTGGGCATAAAAGTATGAAAGTTTATTTTAATCCAAGATAAAATAGATAACAGAAAGATAGAGAAGTCCCCACGCAGGAAGGTGGGGGACATCAAAGAGGATAGCTGTTGAAGGTCTCAGGAGAAGAGCTTTTATCCCCTTTGTGACTCCCCCATTTGTGGGTCTTTCCCAGTCTCTGGATCTTCTGGCACCCCGATTGTGGTCTTCCCAGCCTTCAACACTGTGCAAAATAAATTCCTGTTGTTTATAAGCTATCCAGTCTGTGGTAATTTGTTAAAGGAGCCAGAAGTGACTGAAATATTTATAAACACAGATGCAGGGGCAGACTTACACATTTTGAAAAATTTAGTCTAGAATTCTATTATGTATAGCTCTGTGGAATATTTCCATGCACTCGAATTGAGAAGGAAAGAGATACAAAGATTTAGCATACACCGAAAAGACACAGAAAATAAAAGCTATCAAATAAGTCCAGAAAGTCTTCCAAACCAGTTGTTTTATGGGCAAGTTCTTCTAGGCTTTCAAAGAGTAATAATGATAGAAAAATCACATCAAGCAATTTTAGACAAAAAAAGTAAAAAGGAGAAAAATATCTGAAAGTAAATATTAACATTTGACATTGACACGGGAGTTCATAATTAAGTGAAGATCCTTCTAGAAGTTAAGGATAATAGTAGTAATTCTATTTTGGATGGCCACAAATGGGTTCAGGATGCTCCCAGCAAAAAGATGATGAGAGGAATAAATATTGGTGAGATGACAGCATTTGATTATCCTCAAGACGAGTGAAATTCACTGTTCATAGACACTAAGAAATCAGTTGGAAATTGACTACAATATTTTAGAAGTAATTAGTATGTATAATAAGGCATCCAGTTCTAGTAGAAAACAAGTATTCTGAGAATAATAAAACTGAATTGCAAAGATGTTCACAATAGCTTTAATATATATAAAGTGTCTATGAATTAAACTTAAGAGGAACCAGGCCTGGTGGCGCGAGCCTGCAGTCCCAGCACTGGGGAGGCTGGGGCAGAAGGATCACAGAAGCCTACGAGTTAGAGACCAGCCTGAACTATGTAGAAAAACCTCGTCACCCAAACCAACTAAGTAAAACTAACTAAAGAGGAAATGTTGAATGTTCACATATTTGGGGAGGATCTTAGAACTTTATTGAGCAGCTGAAAATGGGATGCATAAATGAAAAGACAGATTATGCCTCTGAGTGAAAGAGGCTCTCCTCAAATGGACGTAAAGTGTTAATGCGGTCTCAATTACAACCCCAATAAATTTTAACTGAAAAGTGATTATTAGACTTTTAAATGGTGAAGTAACGAATAAAGGATAAGGAAAACTAAAAATAATATTTGAAGATGAGAAATTATATTTATTAAATGACTAATGTAGTCAGATCTTAACATGTATTAGGCCACATAGTTAAAACAAGTATCTGTTAATGCAAAAAAGAAGCAGCCCAGATTTAGGAATGGCATATGAAATCCAGAAATAGGCACAAGTAAATATAATTATTTAATAGATGATAAATATGACATTTTATATGAGCAGGGAAGTAAAAGATTATTAGATATACAGGGAAAACTACCTATCCTAGAAAAAAATTAAGCTTTTTAACCTTAATCCAAGTATCAAAATAAATTCCAGATGGATTAAAAAACTAGAATGTTAAAAGTGAAACCTTAGAAGTAGTAGAAGAAATTTAGGAAAATATTTGTATAATGTTGGTGTTTAAAAGGCCCTTTCTAAAAATAACACCAAAGGCAGGGATTGAAAACTAAATCATCAACAGCTCTGCCTATATATAATAAATTCCATAAATCCCATGAGGAAAATGAAACATTACTTCACAAATCAGAAAAATGTTTGCCAGATAAATTTCAGATATAGGACCACTATCCTTTGTATATAAAGAGCTCTGGCAGGCAGGTGTGGTGATACACACCTGTAATCCAGTGCTTGGGAGGCTGAGATAGGAGGCTTACTGGGTCAAAACTAGCTTTAGCAACTTGGTGAGACCTACGACAACTTAGCGAGAGCTTGTTTCAAAATGAAAAAAAAAAAAAAAATAGGGCTGGGGCTGTAGCTCAGTGGTAGCATGTCCCTGGGTTCAATCCCCAGCCAGAGAGAGAGAGAGAGAGAGAGAGAGAGAGAGAGAGAGAGAGAGAGAGAGAGAGAGGTTTTGCAATTCAATATGTAGAAGACAAATTCCTTGGCCAACAATTACAGTTCCTGTAATTCATCCTAAGGAAATAAACCTGGAGGTTGTTATCATCGAACTTACGGAATTGGTCAGGGAATCATCCTTTCTTAGAAGAGAGAAGGGGCATTAGTCAAGTCTAAGGACCCTGATGGTAGTCATGGGGAGGGATGCGTATGGGGCCAGACTGTATGCATCACTGGACCACCAATGACTAGATCACTAAAAGAAGGCATCAGAGGGGGCGTCACACAGGTGGGTGCCAGTATCCATGAACAAAAACCCTCACTTCGGGGACCAAGTAAACTTGTAACCCTTAGTCAAAATGGCATGAGATTCCTGAAAATAGCCCTGGAAATGGCCCTATGACTGAGTAGCTAGTACCAGCATCATCCTTTTACTTTTAGGAAAATAAAGCTGGGGACGATTTAGTTGTCCATGTTTTGAAATCTTAAGAGGAAGAAAGTGAATCAAACCCCTGGCTTCTATCTTTGAATTCTTTGTTCTTTTATTCTGTATTTTTTTGGTGGGGGGGCTTTGCAAATGTTGCCGACCTCTTTCTTTTTCTTAGAGGACCATGGTAAGAGAACGTATTTTAGTGGGACTCGTTGGTGTGATAACCTGTAAACCTAGCTTGGCATGAGGGTGGAATTAGTAAGAGAAGTAGCTTCCAGATTTGGGGGCATCTGGACTGTGTTCCTGAACTGCTCTTGTAAACGAACCCAAGAGGCCTGGGGAGTTTGCAAGGGGAACGCTGTATGCTCAAGGTCGGATTTCAAGTCGACGTTTTGCAGCTAAATTACAGGTCCTGCCACTTCGCCATAGATGGAGGCAGAAGTCAGTGATTTGGAGGTGCACGGAAGCCTCGCAAATTTTTTAAGAATCAGTTTCTTTTTGTTTGTGTGTTTCTACCAGGTAGCAGAAAGTCGGCCTTTGAGAACCTCAGGGGCCGTGCAGAGACTATTATGAAGAAACTTTTGTCAAGGAGTTATCTGGTCTAAGTCTGTGCAGTCAATTATTGAAAGATTAAACACACACACACTTCTGACACAGACTTGCAAAGATCACAAAAGTGGAGGTTAAATTTTGCTTCCTAGCTTTTTATTTTGTCTCTATTTCACGGGACTTGTCAAGGTCCATGACTCACTGTTGAATCAGAGAATATAATGGGTATTTTATGCCCTCCCCCTTCTAGTCAAGGCTCAGCAAACTAGGCCAGAGAGTAAACACATTGGGCTCTGTGGGGCGAGATGGTCTCCCTCACACTATTCAACCCCACCATTTGAAAGCGTTCCAGTAAAAATCTATTTACACAAACAGGTTGTGAGCCTCAGTTGGCTGATTTCAGTTCTAGTTAAAACTCCTGACCTTGGTATCTTCTTGTCTGCATATTCAATCTTCTTTCTTTGCTTCTCTTAAGTTGTGTGTAACGTCTATAACATAACCGGCCCTCTGACAACCGACAATGAGAACGTTGGCTTTTGAACATTTTAGTATGCAGTCTAGAGGACAGTGCTCCTTCTCCTCACTTTCCCCAAGATGGGTGCTTAGAGCTGCTTCTCTAAGTGTCCGTTCTGCAGTTCCCAGTCTGGTTGGAAGTAATTGATTCTGTCAGATAGGGCCAAGCAACCCATAGTCCTAATTTTGCAAGCCATAGTTACCTCGAGTTAAATTCTCTTTGTGGCCAATTGTTAAGAGCATTCACATACCCTGTTTTTTAAGCAACTATTTGTATTAAGTACCCTTGAACATGCAAGAGGACTCTTCTCTAATCCCCGAAATCCCCTGAGTATCTGTAAACCCTCCTATATCACACTCCTGTCTCCCTCACAGAGCAATTCATCCTTGGTACTGAATTGAAAACAGCTATGCAGAAGACGTTTCAGACCACTCTGTCCCAATCATATCACATAATCACCCCCAACATCTCTACTATCCCATTTTTCAGGAGAGATAAGAGACTCAGGAAGGTTGCTCAGCGGTGTGGTCAGGATGGAGCCTCACAGTTGTCTGATCCAGTGCCAAGCCTCTAATCTTTATATAAGCATTGTTATTAATTTATCCACAAATCCCTTTATTCATCCAGTAAATATTCATGGAGGTTTTCCCTATTTCCCTGGCACTGGGGTTGCAGCAGTAAACAGTTGAACATACTCCTGACCTTGGGCACTCTCAGACCCTTACCAACAATCACTCCAATGACCATATAATTATAGTGGCGGCGTGTGCTATATAGGGAAGCCTAGAAAACCACCAATGACAGTGGGACTTAGGTGTATTACTTTACCTCCCGCCAGCGTTATAAATGTGTTCCTGGACGGGTACTTCCCTTGCACTGTCTGCTGTTTTACGCAGCTCCCTCTATTGGGACACAGAATTCTGAGCTCTCCACCTGGAAGGTCATCCCTTCCCACCGTCAATGGTATGCACAGCTGAGCAGTGGCCTGTGAGCACTGGGGTGATCTATTTGACTCCAGAAGTAATGAGATGTGTGCACCACAACCTGGAGATACCCTAAAAGCAGAGTGCTGTGTGGGAAAAGTTTTTTAAAAGGAAGAGGGAAGTTTATGCCACAATACCATTCATGTAAGTTAAAGTATATATGCATAGAAATAACCCAATATAATTTGTAGAAAGAATATATTTGATTATTTGATTACTGAGGGGTTATATAAAATGCCTTACAGTTGGCCTGGAGGTACGTGTGGGGGCTGGGAAATCAGAGATATAAGGGAGAAAATAAGTCAAGCATGGAATTTTGTACAGACTATACTGAGAAATATGGTTGATTAAATCTCTTTCTGCAAGGTGTTCTGAATAAATCAAGGGCAGAAAAATCATTTAAAAGCAAGTAGACTCTTTTTCTAGACAGAGATGATGATCTTTAAATGCTGGCCCTAAAGCTTTAGGCCAAGAAGTTTTATGATGCGAAATGGGGTGTGTTGGTCAGCTTTCCATCACTGCAATAAAGTACCTGAGATAATTAATTTATAAAGAGAAAAGGTTTGTTGTGGCTCGCAGTTTCGGAGGTTCCAGTCCATGAATGGTTGGCACCATTGCATTGGACCTGTAATGAGGCAGCACATGGTGGTGGCAGTGCATGGTAGAGCAAATCCGCTCACCTCATGACCATAAAGCTAAGGAGAAAAAGGAAGGGCCTGGGGTCCCACAGTCCCCCTATCAGGGCACTTGCCCAATGACCTACGATCTCCCATCTGGCCCCGCCTCTTAAAGGGTCCATAACTTTTCAACAACACCCCTGGGGTCTTTGGAAAACATTTACCCAGACCATAATATGGGAACAGGAAAGACAGAAGCTGAAAAGTGGAGGTTATCTTTAGAAAAAAAAAAAAAGAGAAGATAAAAGCAAAGGAAAGGAAGGAAGGGATTGAAGACAGGAGAGAGGCTTAGAACGGGGAGGAGAGTTAAAAGGAAAAGCCTTAGACAGGTTTAAATTTAACCAAGTTTATTTGAGCAGTAAACCACACCAAAACAAAAACAAACAACACTTAGTGTCCGGCGGCTCTCAGAATCAAGACAGACTCAGGGAGTTCCGGCCCGCTTTGTGGTCAGGCAGCATTGTGGACAGAAAATGAAGGTGGAGCAGAAAGATGACCTAATCGTATAGAGTACTCCAATCTTATCTGAATCATTTGGCCGCCTACCATTGACTGAGAACTCAGCTGCTGTAACTGCTCAACCCTCAGCCATTTGCTCTAAGATTATGCTCCTATGTGAATTCATTTCTTCATTTGGCAAGAATAACTCTGTATTGGTTTGATTTGTGGGGCCCAAGATGAGAGCCTCATCAAGTCAATGGCCTCCCCTGAATTTTATATAACAGAAGGAAACAAGAGTGAACAGAACTCCGGGAATAATGGCGAATACTTCTGCATTTCCATAAAGACTTTCTTTGGCGGGGTTGGCTCCCCATAGGTAATGGTTATAATCTTCAGTACTTGCTATAAATCCTCTCTGCAGTATCCGGCAGAACTTGAGGTGCCCAGTGGTCCCTAAATATTTGAGACAACAGCAGTAGCATCAGTATAAACTCTTACAGGACTCTTGCAGTCCAACTTCATTCTGCATTGTGGGACATTAGCTCCTGTCCTGTGTCGGGTCTTGGTAAGCTGTAGGTCGTCCTATTTGACGAAGCCTGAAGAAGAGCTCACTGTGACCCCACAAGCGTCGGACGCCTCCAGTCTCTGCTTCCTGCACAGGCTGTTCCAGAAATAGCGCTGTCCTCTTGGTTATTAGCAGTAACAAAATCACCGCATTTGTTGGGAGACACCATATACATCTTTCCACATCCCCACCTCCCACCCTACCCAAGGTAATGAATATCAAACTTGGAAAAGACAAGAAGGAAGGCCGTCTCCCCCAGCAGCTGAGGGCCAAGAAAATTAGGTTAGGTCGTTTCTCTTGCCTCCCAAGAAAATCTTGGACAAGCTGGGAATTGCATGCAGAAGGATCATGAAACGGCTCTTGTTTGCCAACATTCCACGCAGAGGGCTGATTTGTAGGTTAAAAAGTATGAAGTGTATGAGAGGGACGCATTTATTTTGTCCTCTCTTGACCGACCTTGGGCCTTGATTTATCTCAAAACCAAGGGAATTTTCCTTTCGGTAAAGGAGGCTAATTCTTTCAGTAAGTCCTTGATAGCGCCTGCCATCAAAAACAATGCATAGGCTGAATGTGCAAAAGTGCTCTGAATTTAAGAAAGGTGATGTGGGGGCAGGGAGAGGAGGTGGAGAGGCTATAGGAGATGAAAGAGCCGCTTGGAAAACCAAGAGGTGGGTGGCAGTGAATCAATCATGCACTCTTTGATATATATTTAAAAAGCCAGAGAGTATTTGAGGATGGACGGATGGATGGAGGTCCTCCTCGCCACCTTGGGGCCTGAGCCTTTGGTCTCATTAACTGGCTACTGTCACACAGTCCCAATATGGCGCTGGCCTCGGCCCTCTGGCTGACCTTCCCCTGACTCCAAGAGGGAAGAAATAGTGAGGCTCTGTGTCCTGGAGCCGGGCCTTCCTGTGACCTGCGTGAAACGTCTCACCCCTCTCCCTCAACCCTCCAGCAAAGCCTCGTCGGAGCTCTGCGTTTATTTTTTCAGGTGAGTAAACTCTGGATCGAATACTAGTTTCTCAGTTGCTTTTAATTAGGCTTCTGGGCTCCGCTCTTTCATCTCGCTGCAATCTGCGTCACTTTTCTCCAGCTATTTCGGGCTCTAAAGCCGTGGGTTTGCTTTCATTCGGCTAATTGAAGGCACACAGGAAAGGAGAGAGGGGATAATCCCAATCGCTGGCCGGTGTTGAAGGCTGCGATAAAACCGCACAGTTTTGAGCCGCAGAAAACCCCTTTCCAAATGTTAACCCTGCAGCCTCTTGCCTGCGGGGAAAGAGTGCTGACCCCTTCACCCTCGAAGGTTAAAGCCCTGTGAGTTCCTGGGTGTAGGTAAAGAAGGCGAGGACAGGTAAGAGGCTTCGGTATGACCAGATAGCCTGTCTGTGACTTGCCCTTCCTGATTTCCAGCCACTGGGGGTGACACTGTGCTAGGGTGTGTTTGCGAAGCTTGGGGTGGAGGCTTGACCTCTTAACAAACATTAGAGAAATGGAGCTGATGGGGACGGCCCAGGAAATGTCAGCCAGCAGCCGAGCACTTGTCTTATCCCAGAAAAGGAAGTATAGATGCTCCTCAGTTTATCTTATGGGCTGGGTTCATGTCCTGATAAATGTGTGTTAAGTTGGAAATATCATACATTAAAAATGCATTTAAGCTGGGCATGGTGACACATACTTGTAATCCCAGTACTTGGGAGGCTGAGACAGGAGGATCACAAGTTCAAAGACAGCCTCAGCAAGTAGTGAGATTCATCAACCTAGTAATGAGCCTAACCCTGTTTCCAAATACGAAATAAAAAAATCGGGCCGGGGATATATCTCGAAGGAAGAATGCCTCTGAGTTCAGTCCCCAGTATTATAAAAAAATGCATTGAATCCACCCAACCCAGGCAGCATCCTGGCCTAGCCACACAGCAGAGTGTACGAAAGAATGGTGGCTGGCAGGGGCGGTGGCTCCCTGCTGCGGCCCAGCATCACAGCAGAGGATCAGTAGCTGGGAAATTAGACCCAAATTCAAATTCAGGTTTGTGCTGAATATGTTTTGAATAATAAAGTTGAAATATTGTAAGTCAGACCATCATAAGTCAGAGACTATCTGTGTTTATCATTTGATAGAACTTTATTAAAACCCAATAGCTCGTGCCAGGCGTGGTGGCGCATGCTTGTAATCCCCGCGCTTGGGAGGCAGAGACAGGAGGATCGCGCTGGTTCGAAGCCAGTTGCGCTGGCTTAAGAGACCCTGTTTCCAAAAATAAAGTATAACATAGCCTGGAGGTAGAAGGGTTTCCAGGAACCCCAGTACCACCCCCCCAAAAAAAAACCAATAGCTCTTATTTTTACCCTTTAGACCAAAAGACTCTGAAATCCATATTCATGAATATATATATATATATATATATATATATATATATAATTTGTTTGTGCCAGGGTTATTTAGGAAACAAAAAACAAACTTTAGGTCTTGCCAGAGTAATAATGATAGGTTCATCTAAGAGAAAATATTAAATGAATCACTATTACTTTATTTGCATAATCCATGGATAGAATTACAGGTGTATTACCCAACTTCTATTAAAAAAAAGAGAAGGAAATCCTGTTTATGCATTACCAAAAGAATCAAGACCTCTCTCTCTCTCTCTCTCTCTCTCTCTCTCTCTCTCTCACACACACACACACACACACACACACACACACACACACACACACACCAGAGTTCTGAGGACTGACCCCAGGGCCATACACATGCTAGGCAAGCTCTCTGTCACTGTTACACACCAACACCTCCCATTTATTTTTATATCTCAATATACTGTTGTCCTCTAAGACATCTCAGGGAATGAAATAATATTAATCACTTACAATTTCTAAAAAACAAAGTACATAAGTGGATCCAAGGCAGGATCAATGAAGAATAACTCCAAATTTCATGTTAGGGAACCTTCATAAGACAACAAAGGTGAAAGTACCTGTAATCCATACACAGCCAAAGGGACGGCACGCCTGCGTCCCACGTAGGCCGCAAGGGTCAGTAAGAAAAGACCAACCGCCCAGCAGCAAACTGGCAAAAGGATGCTGTGTTAGGCAGACTTTCACCTCTGTAACAAATACCTGAGGTAAACTAGACTGTAAGAAAAGGAAAGCTTTTCATGAGCCTTTTGGGGCCATTTTCAATCCAAACTGTAGCTACACTTTACAGACGTGAGCACAGGCCTTTAAGTAGGGCAGATCAACCTCAGTTATAACAATTAAAATGCATGCACTCCTGTAATCCTAGTTCTTGGGAGACTGAGACTGGAGGATCGCAGGTTCAAGGCCAACACATGGTAACTGAGTGAGACCCTGTTTCAAAACAAAAAATATAAAATAGGGCCGATAGGATGTACCTCAGAGATGGAATGCTCCTGGTTTCAATTCCCAGCACCACATACACACACAAAGATAATAATAATGATTACATGCAAGATAAATTATACCGAGATTCCATTTCCCAGCTTCCATATTTTTTTTGGGGGGGGCGGGTACTGGGGATTTGAACCCAAGGGCATTCTACCTCCGAGCTACACCCCCCCAGCCCTATTTTTTATTCTTTATTTTGAAACAGGGTCTCACTAAGTTAGGGAAGGCCTCACTAAGTGCCTGAGGCTGGCTGTGAACCTGCGATCCTCCTATCTCAGCCTCCCAAGTACTGGGATTACATACCCGGCTGCAGATTTTTTGTTAAGAAAAGGGTAATATATTGTAGTGGCAAGGGAATAGAGCATGGCGAAAAGTAATTTATAAAAACTGATGGGAATATGCATTGGTTTCAACTTCTATGGAAAATTTGGCACTATTTAATTATAAATTCATATATGCCCTTTAGCCCTAAATAATTTTTATATGAATGTATTCTACAAATATATTCATCCAGAAGAAAATTTCTTGATTTTTCTTCCCTTTCACACTGTCTTTTTGGACAGAAATCACTGCATACTTTGCAGCCTACAGGGAGGGAGTGGGGTATTATGACCTCCCTCCTTGAGCACAGAAAAGCTGCACAAATTATCTGGAATTTTCTACACAAAAGATATGTCTCTTTCTCCCAGTTATTTATTTTTATTCGATCATTTGCTTATATCAGTATGGGTTTTGTGGATATTTGTTTTACCTTTTGGGTTATAGCCCAACGCTACTTTATTTGCTTAGCTGAGTTTTTGATGAGAGAGAGTGATGGTTTTGGCAGCGTGTACATCTCAGCTTAGAACCCTAAGCTCATCACACAGTTATGCACCCTAGTCACCTCTTAGTATATGCTGACATGGTAACATTACTTCTAGCTGTTCATTCATTCAGCGGGCGAGAGCCCCAAACCCCTCGCTGTGCTGGGTACTGGATGCTCAGTCATCTCTGAGCACACCGTGAGCCGACCCATAGGAATTGCCTGTCTAAAACTTGGTTTATTTATTCTGTACCGAGTGAGCATGACACAAGAAAATCTAGAGTAGCAAGAGACAATGTCTTTCCTGTCCGGAGTGGCTCTCACATTCCTGTGAACCAGCAAGAGGCACTCTCAACTCCATAAGCCTAGAAGAAACTAAGTGAAGTAGCCCCTCCTTATCCATGGGAATATGCTCCAGGACCCCCAGCGGAGACCCCAAACTCTAGATAACACTGGACCCTATGCAGACTGTGTTTTTTCCTATACGTACATATCTACAATAACCTTTCACCTTTTCCTTCAAAGGAAACCCCCTTATGGCTTCTCTTTGGCATATCCAAATGGCCAGAATTGTTATTCTTGCCCTTGGAGGCCACTATTAAATAAAATAAAGGCTGGCTGGACACAGGCACCGTGATACCGTGACAGTTGATCCGATAGCTGAGGTGGCCACGAAGGTGCCCTTTACCCGATGTGTTTCCTGCGGAGATGTGCCCTTCCGGCCTGTGGCTTGCCTGCTCACTGTCTTGAGGGTCTTTATGCTTCGAGCTTTGCCAAGGTTTGCGAGTTCCCAATAATGAGGCTGCTTCTTTCAATGAACTGTTCAGAGCATCAGGATGTTCCGGGTCTCAGTGTTGATGCTGCAGCCTCTGGTCCACCAGTGTTGATGAGTACCAGTGTTTTCTTATCTTCACATCCTCCTGGGGAGTCTCAGACCTGCTCATGTTCTGTGAACAGCTCCAGGACTGGTCAGACAAGTGGCCAAAGTGAACTAGGAAACGGGGCTCCACCCCGATTGTCAATTTCCAAAGTGCTGATAGCAAAGAGAGAAAAAATCTCTTCTCCAAACCCCAACCTCCAACCTCCTGCACGAAGTTTGTCGATTCTCCTCTTCCCTAAATGTCCTAAGTATGTGTTTCGTAACAGTTCTCGATTTTGTAAATTGCACCTTTTGTAATTGTAGGTCAAGTTCCTGTGCCACATACTGTGGGTGATGACAAGGACATTAAGAAGAATAACAGTAGCTGGGCATGTGGCGTGCGCCTGTAATCCCAGTAATTTGGGAGGTGGAGACAGGGAGGATTGTAGGTTTGAGGCCAGCTTTGGCAATTTAGTGAGACCCTGTTTCAAAATATAAAAAGGGGGTTCCATCCCCAGACCCACAAAAAATGAAAATAAAAATAAAAATAAATAAAATAGTGCTGGGGGAATAGCTTAGAGGTAGAATGCCCCTGTGTTCAATCTCCAGCAACAACAACAACAACAACAACACACACACAAAAAAAAATAAGAAAAAATAAATGGAAAGGAAAATAAACACAGAAAGAGTCAAGGGTGTATTTTCTCTTATCTGTGGAAGCTAAAGAGAAACCAGGAAACAGAAGACTTCAAATAAGTGAGGAGAGAGACCAGTAGAATTGTGAAATTCCTCTCCTGGGGGAGAGGTGTGAGGAGGGCTAAGGGGAGACTGGATGAAGGAAATGGTTTGAGCAATTCATGAAGCTATCAACACCAGTTTCAATGTTATGAATGGGGAAAGAGAGGGAGGGGGTGGGATCCGGAGGGACAGGCACCGGTGCTGTGTGCATGTATGTCTCTATCACTCAAAATGATGGATGGCTACAGTGCACCAATACAATTATATTTTTAAAAAGCCAAGCCGGGCGTGGTGGCGCACGCTTGTAATCCCAGCATTCGGGAGGCTGAGACCGGAGGATCGCGGTTCGCCGACAGCCTCAGCTACTTAGTGAGGCACTCCGCAACTTAGTGAGACCCTGTTGCAAAATAAAGAATAAAAAATAGGGCAGGGGGTGTAGCTCGGAGGTCGAATGCCCCTGGGTTCCATCCCCAGACCCGCAAAAATAAATAAATAAAAATAAATAATAAATAAATAAATATTAAAAGCCAGTTACCGTATACCATATGTAGCATGATTCCATTCGTATGAAATTTCGATGATAGGCAAATCTTGAAAATAGAAGTGTGTTAATGGACGCATAAGGCTGGTGGGATGGCGGGGACTATGAATGGTACAGGTTTCCTTTTGGATTGATGAAAATGTTCTAAAATTAGCTTGTGGTGATGGTTGTACAACCATGAATATACTTAAGTTCATATAATTGTGCACTTTAAATTGCTGAAGTGTATGGTGTGTGTGAGTTCTATCTCAATGAAATTCCTTTTTAAAGTCTCCACTACAGATTTATCTCTAGTTGCTTTTAAATTCTCATTCTTTAAACTACTTTTGGGCTTACTGATCACCAAAACAATCTCTCCAGTTAAATGTAGATTCTACCTCTCAGCCCTGTTTTAAACCAGTGTGTTTTGCATTCTCTAGTGTTTTGGATAGTTCTACATAGTTTTTTTTTTTTTTTTCAAGCTACATTCCAGGACCGACTTTTTCTTTTTACTTGGAAGTTGCTGAGGGCCTCACTAGATGGCTCAGGCTGGCCAAAAACCTGCAATTCTCCTGTCTCCGCCTCCCAAGTACTGAGATTGCAGGTGCGTGCCACCTCCCCCAGCTGAAAGCTCTTTATTCCCACAGAAGTTTCTTCTCCCTTTGTTGTGTAGCGTGAATGAACTTGGGAATCAGAACTTTGATGTTCAGTGTGTCTCCAGGAAACAATATTTCATTGAGTAGTCATTAGTGAAGCCTACAACCAAATTGGACTTATTAAAAATTAGTATATTTTACTGCAAATAAAAGATTGTTATATATCAAAAATAAATTGATAAATCAGTGCTCGAAAGTAAAAATTCATCAGCCTCGCTGTATTTTATAATTTCTATGATAGGTCCTCTGCTGGTGTTTAAATTCTTCTCTGCAAAGCCAGAATCATTCGATACTGCTTGCCTATGGTTCATAGTACTCCCTGTCTGTCCATTAATATTAAATTTTGACAGGCAAAAAAAGAGAACATGCTTGCTAATGAAAAAAGAAATGGAAGCACATGACCTTTGTGTTCCATCCACTCAATAAAAGTGGACAGATTTTTCATGAATCAGACCTGCCATTGAATGCCACAGAGATTTAACCACACCAGTGTGGTTTCCTATTCAGTAGCTGCAATACCCGGTACATGGGAGTTGGCTTTATCCTAATAGACTCCAACTGAGTTAGGTAAAAGGCAACACTTAGAAAACCCGATCCACAAATCAAAAAGGCAGCTGATTCTCCAGGGTACTTAGCGTGTAGGTCAACGCATATGGTGAGATTGCTATTTCACGGAAAGATCTGGAAGAAATCTGAAAGATCGTCTGCCCCGTCTTTATTATTTCCTGAATGGAGTAACTGAGGCCCAGAAGTCACTTGTTGGGACCACCCTCAAGTTGGTGGCAGAGCCAGGATGTGCCTGGGACCCGGTGACTCATAGCAAACCTTCCTGGGCTCTGAACTCGGTGGGGGAAACGCTTTGTTTTCAAAGTTAGCTTTGAGTTTTTCAGGACCGAAAAAAAGTTAACTTCCTGCATCTGTACAGAAAATAGCACTCTGTGTGTGTGTGTGTGTGTGTGTGTGTGTGTGTGTGTGTCCAATAAGAGTAGTAATATAATACTGCGCCATACAAAAATTTGATAATGATATCAAGGACAAGAATAAATGTTCCAAAAATTAATAAAATTTTGAAAACATGCTGAGGGGTTTAAATCTGCAAATATTAGGTTTTCTTGAGCTCGTACCTTACGTATCTGTGATCTCCATCCTCTCCTCTCCTTGTCCTGATCCTTAGCCACTACTGCCCGGTCCCATATTTTTATTCTCGCCAATCGTAGGCTGCAGAGAGGATAGTGCTCACACAGGGGTCCCTTTTATCAATCTCCATAGCTGTATATTCAGTCATCCTTCAGTGTCTATGGGGAACTGGCTCCAGGACTCAAAATATGAGGCTGCACAAATCCCCTATATAAAATGGCAGAGTATTTGCATAAAACCCGCGCACATCCTCCTACGTACCTGGAATCAACCCTAGCTGGCTTCTAGTGCCCAATATGATGTGGGTGCCAGGTAAATAGTTCTTCCATGTTGGCTAGGGAATAATGACAAGAAAGAGCTTTACATGCCCAGAGCAGATGCAGGTTTCCTTCCCCCTTTTAAAGCCAACCTTGAATGCAGAACCCATGGATGTGTAGTACAGGGACAATTTTTTCTCCATCTCTCTGAATTAATGCATCCCTTCCACACTTGCTGAATTCCAGTTTAAACATCACCTCCTCAGAACAGCCTTGCTGGACCCTTGGACAGAAGGGTCCTATCTCTGTGCCCTCAGTACCTCTGCTGTATACTTGGGACCTTGCATTATGATTGTTGACTTGTACATCTTTTGGTGTCTGATACAGGAGTAGATCAAGGCATGCTTGATGAATAAATACATACATAAAGGTCCCTGGATTGAACTTGGGGCAGGATGCCATGCAAAATGTAATCCCAGTCCTTGCAAAGGACATAATTAATTTCAAGGGAAGTTTAATATTTTCCTTTTCTTTTTTCTTTCTTTCTTTCTTTCTTTCTTTCTTTCTTTCTTTCTCTCTCTCTCTCTCTCTCTCTCTCTCTTTCTTTCTTTCCTTCCTCCCTCCCTCCTCCCTTTCTTCCTTCCCTCTCTCTCTTTCTTTTTTGTACTAAGGATTGATCCCAGAGACATTCTATCCCTGAACTACACATTCAACCTTTTACTTTTTTTTTTTTTTTTTTGCGGGTCTGAGGATGGAAACCAGGGGCATTTAAACTCCAACCTACACTCCCTGCTCTATTTTTTATTCTTTATTTTGAAACTAGGTCTCACTGAGTTGCAGAGGACCTCACTAAGTAGCTGAGGCTGTCTGCGAACTACGATCCTCCAGTCTCAGCCTCCCAAATGCTGGGATTACAAGCGTGCGCCACCACGCCCGCCTTACATTTTTTTTTAAAATTTGAAATAGAGTCACACTAAATTGCTAAGGGTCTTGCTAAGTTGCTGAAGCTGGCCTCGAACCTGTGATCCTTCTGTCTCAGCCTCCCAAATACTGGTTGTAGGTATGTGCCACTGCCCATTTGAGGGCATTTTAACTTCTAAGAGTGTTCATGCTGTGCTTAATCCTGTTATAGACTATATGATCCCAACTATATAACATTCTAGGACTTGAGCCATTGGGACTAACCGGAAGGTTGGAGGGGAGGATGAGAGATGGAGTGGGGAAGATGCTTATGTCCTGCTGACTGCATGGTGTGAGACCAGCGAAGCCAGAATAGTCCACACCAAAAAATCACATTTGCATCCCCCATGGCTCCTCCCCTGTGGCAAAGGACTCAACGCAGGGTCCCACAGGCAAAAAGGACAGAAAAGAATGGACCACAAATCTCACCCTAGGCTGTGTCTTTAGAAAGGACACTTTTCTTCACCACTTTTTTTTTTTTCCTAGGTGGTAGTAGTCAATTTTATCCAAAGTAAACTATTTGGGAATTAAGTATAAAAAAAAAACCCTTCTTGGCATCTGAACAATCAGGGAGCAGTCAGAACTTCATTCAGTAAGTAAAATGTTTATACTTAGTGTGCAAATTACCTACAAATGGCTTTAGATTCTCCAGAACATTTTATAACTGTAGAATATTCCCACATATTTGTGCCATTAGCATAGCCTTTCTCCTTGGGGAGAACAAAAGCAAACTTTAGTTAATGCTCCCAACCCAAATTGCAAATTTGGTAATCTACACACTTCTCTTCTTTTTATAAGATATCCATTAGAGTGATACGCACCTATGACCTATAACACAGCAATAATTATCGACGTCACTAAGATAGACTACACGCTTTGAGACTAGGAGGGAATGGATGCCAAATGGTATTGTAACTAACTGGTCAGGGTTTGGCCTCCAGAGCACAGTTACTCAAGTTCTGAAAATCATTTCCATCTGAGGAGGGTCTGGGGGCCCCAGTGTGACAGGAAGGGGTAGGGTCAGCCAGGAATCTGATCTCAGAGAAAATTGTCACAATTATCACCTATGCTGGTGGTCTTGGCCCAGGTTTGCACTGACCAGGAGCAGAGAAAGAATTCACTTCTTTCCTTCTCCCCGTTGGAGATGGAGTTAATGTAGCTCTGGGGTGTTCTGTGGTTAGCAAAATAGAGAAGGCGACAATACCATCCATGTGATTTGAGCGGGACTTGGAGACCCCAAAGCCACTCACTCAATAGCCCGATATATTTCAAAGGTCATTGCAGGACACAGAATTCTGCCGTGGCTCCCAAGATGTCTGAATCCCGCTGTACACGGGGCTCTGAGTTATTCGGTTCAACACTAATCTAAGTGCTGCTGGGAAGGAGTTTCTGAAGGAGTAACTGACCTTTAAGCAGAGAGCTTGTCTGGTGGGCCTGACATCATCACACACACGCACACCCTTTAAATCTAGGTGTAGCGGTTCTAGGTAGAGGAAGTAGAGATGCAGGGATGCTTACTAAGGATGCTAAACTGAAGATGGAGTGGAGCCAGGTGTGGAGGCACAGGCCTGTAATCGCAGGACGTGAGAGGCCGAGACAGGAGGATCTCACGTTCATGGCCAGACTCAGCAGCTTAGTGAGGCCCTGGTTCAAAATGAACAAATAAAACAAAATAGGGTTAGGGTGTAGCTCAGAGGTAGGAGGCCCGTGGGTTCAATCTCTACAGTACAACATACACACACACATACACATACACACACACACACACACCATAAATAAATAAATAAATAAATAAATAAATAAATAAAAAAGATGGAACAGCCCGTGGGAGGAACACACTGACTACTGATAGGGAAACAGGGCCTTCAATCCTTCAGCAAGAGGAACTGGACAGGAGTCTTCCAAACAGCAAAAATGAGCTAGGAAGTCAACCTTTCCCCAGAACCTGCCCAGCTGACACCTGAGCAGCTTTTACCCTGAGCAGAGAACCCAGACACACTGTGAAGCAAACTTAATGATCTCTGGGAACTGAGAGTCAGATGTGCGTGTTGCTAAAAGCCACTAAGTCCAGGTCGTTGATTATTCCACAATGGAGAGTGTTAACTGTCTTTATATCTTTCTATACCGTCAACCCTCTGGATCTTTGGGTTCTAAATCCTTAGATTCAACCAACAGCAGATTGAAAACATTTGAAAAAGAGCCAATCCTTAGGAGATAGAGCAGAGGTTACTTCTATCCCACTTTGATTCTCTACCACTTACATACATGAAATAGAAAGCAAACAAGGCATATAAGGATAATTTTACTTATCTAAATTTAAGAAAAAAGTTCTCTGCGTGTGTGGTACTGGAGATTGAATCCAGCCCTTTTTATTTTTACTTTTTTTTGTTTTGAAACAAGGTCTTATTAAGTTGCTGAGGGTCCAGCTACTTTTTAAACAGGTAAATAATAAACTCCAGTATTTATTTATTTTTTTTGTGGTACTGGGAATGGAACTCAGGGGCATTTTACCTACAAGCTACACCCCAGCCCTATTTTTTATTCTTTATTTTGAAACAGGGTCTCACTGAGTTGCAGAGGACCTCACTAAGTAGCTGAGGCTGTTCGTGCACCGCGGTCTTCCTGCCTCAGCTACCTACATGCTGGGCTTACAAGCATGAGCCACCAAGCCCAGCTGGCCCAGTATTTGATATACTTTTATTGGTGCATTATGGTCTCACATCATCATGTAGTTTATGGTAATAGTGCCATCCATACACACAGTACTTGGAGAGATTTCCCCCAGCTCCCTTTCCACTCCCTCTTGGTATTGGTTGGCACTGGTATTTTCACATATGTGCATAATGTCAATGGAACTAACCCTTCATTAATTCTCCCAAAGCCCAGTATCTTTTAAAGATTAAAATTAGTATTAAAAAATCCAAGATGAACAAGTTATCAAAATTTAAAGACTGGATTACTACGTGGCCAAACTATCTTCACATTTTTAACTCCCTCCGCTGTCCTGTAAGGTAACAGCTTCTGTCTTCTAATAAAATCAGGGGGACATTTTCTCTTGAATATTTGCCACCAACACGTTCTGCTTATTTTGAGATCACCCCGGAGTGCCTGGCGGCTGCTTGGACACTGCCTGAGAGCAGGGTACATTCTTTCTCGTTCCCACCCCTGCCCTGCTGGACTTTTCTGGGAAGTTCCTAGGTGGTGGGTGGTGTACATTACAGCTGAGAAATTAGTTCAGATCATGCAAATAAATAAGAGGAACAGGGAGTCAGCAGGGAGCTCTGTCCTCGGCTTCCAGCACAAGCTCTTACCCCTGTTCCCAGAGCTTTTACTGGCAGGACTTCAAAATACCTTCTTTCTGAGCCTCAGCAGTAAAGTGCCTTCGGGGATGAGAGGATGACTTGGTGACTGGGAGGACGGCAGAGCTGGCGCCTCCACCAGCTGGCTGCTGTTCCTCGCCTTCGTCCCCACCCAAAGGGCGCTGGATGGTTGGGATCAGGTGGCCGCGGTTGTGTCCCCGGCCCCTTGGAGCCCTGGATCCTCTGAGTGCTGTGTGGGTCGCTGAGGTCTTGCATCTGGAGTGAGCAGGGAGCTTGTTGCAGTGCACAGGATGGGGGATGAGGTTCTTTGGAGCCCCGTGCAGGGAGGAATGGCAAGAGCATCATTTCTGATCTCTCTCTGCTGGGAGATCCTCTCTAGACTTGTCAGAGTGACCTGGTCACTGCTGTCTTTGGAGGGTGTGAAGGGGGAAACATTCCAGGTCTGAGAGAAATTTCAGTGAACAAGATGGAGGAGAAACAGAGAGGCCAGAAAGGGGAAGGATGGGACCAGAGAAAGACAAACACACCTGAAAGCCACTGGAAGGCACTTGAGGTTCCAGGCCCAAAGAAGGTATGTCCTCTGGCAGAGCATCTAAATGCCATCACAAGCCGTCTGGCCCTCAAGGGAGAAGAAAGCACCCTTCCACTGCCCTGGAGGACAGGAAGGAGCCCTCCAGAATGATGAAGGGAAAGATCCCTACGGATCGCAGGAAGAATACTTTCTTTTTCCGATGGTGATTCCCCCACGTCTATTGTGAACATGTTGGCTTAAGAGAGGAACTAGATGTTTTTCATGTTAATCTCCTGGAAATGGTGGTTGGTGTTGAGAGCAGAAGCTACTGTAATTTTTAAGGAGCTTGTCAAAAAGATGATGGGGAATTATACAGCTCTGGCTAACCTCTCTAAGCCTCAATCAAGGAGAGCAAAAGCCATGTCCTTTTACTGAAGTTGGGAGCCAATGTCAGCTGGTCCTCAGAGCAACATCTCTGCAGAAAAGGAAGAGACAGTTTGCATGATCAGACAGTTTGTGTTTGGAGGAGATGGTTAGGGCCACAGCCTAGTGCTGGGGCATCTTCACGTAGGTCCTTAAAATCAACTTTGTGTCTTTTGCAGAGAGAAAAAAATCAGTCATTTGGGTTTATTGGTGGGAAAATACTTGCACAGAGAATTTAGGACATTTGTAAAGTTACCTGTCAGGCGACTTGAGCTAAATGCAACTGATTCATGGGAGGGCTCAGCCCTGTTCCTGTCCCTGCAGAGCTGAACTTCCCAGGACCAAGGAGGATGTGTGCGGTGGGAGCCAGGGGACGGGGGTGCTTGGTTAATTGTAGTCACACAGTGCTTTCATCCCAATATTAGAAGACTTTCTTTTGAGAAACAGGATATTTTTTGTTAAGGATTTTATTGGCATGTGTGAAGTACAATTAAAAGTAAAAGCTTCTGACTACTTTCCCCAGAAATAGACAGGCTGGAATTGTCAGGGTCCAAATCCAACCAGAGCTTCCTTCAAAAGCAGCGAGAGCCTTGAGGACATTCGTGGACAGTATGGCCCTGTCTCAGCCAACACTCTGATTGCTATAGTCCAAAAAGACTGAGCGCACGACTTGGAGGAAGGAAGATTTATTTGCTCACATTTTTTGGAGATTTCAGGTTCAGTCCATGTGAGAAAGGTGTGCAGAGCTCAGGGCATGGCAGAAAGCTGAGAGAGGGAGCACAAAACGCTCTGCTCTCGAATCACAGAGGGTAAGAGCCAGGAGACGGACAGAGATGGAGGTGGGGGGAGGGAGGGAGAGAGCACGCAGATGGGGGAGAGACTTTCATATAATCCCCAATACCACACCCCAGGGACTCCTCTTTAGCAACCAAACACTGCTTCCAATATCGCTATCTTGTTCCCAGGAGGGATAGGGGACATTCTAAATTCAAACTATTACAGCCACCCCCCACCCACCCATGGCTACATGTGACTCAATCCATGTCTCACCGGTGAGAGTCTGGGCACTTTATCCTCTTTGACACATGTGTAAGATGAGATTCAGAGCCTCTCCCAGTACAGGAACTTCAGCCCTAGGTTACTAGCTGCTGCAGAGTTCCATCCCAGGGAGACCAGGTCACCTGTTCATCTAGAGGGAATATAAGGGGGGCTGTTGTTGGGGCCTGGGGATCGCCTGAGTCTCTACCTCCAAGGCCTGGCTCAGTGCAGCTCTCTTGGTCTTGCTGAATGGGGTTGGAGCTGAAGTTGGGGAGGGGATGATGAAGGAGGGAAGTAATATGAAGCCCCTCTGACAAGGTGGCGGTGAGGCTTCTGATCATAGCCACACGACAGTGCGCATGTGCCGTATTCATCTTGCAAAGCGAGCGGTTTCCATTGGCGCTACTCAGGAGCGACTGTCACGACGTCTCCCTGTAAATTCTACTGCTGCTGAAGCCAATCGCGGAACGGGTGTGGAGCCAGGTTGCGTTTTTATACACGCAGTGGAACTCCGCTCAGCTGTGAAAAAGAACAAAATGACGTCATTTGCAGGAAAACAAATGGGACTGGAAAATATTTTACTGAGTGAGATCGGCCGGTCTCAGAAAGTCAAGGGCTGTGTGTTTTCTTTCTTACGTGGAAGCTGGAGAAAAAAAGAGGAAGCAAAAGGGACTTCAGATAAAAGAGAGAGACCAGTAGAAAAGTGGAAAGGGATTGGAAGAGAGAGGTGAGGAGGGGAAAAGGCTGGGTAAAGAAAAGAGTTTGTGATAAAGTGAGGGTAGGTCTTAGCTTCAGGAACACCATGGTGTTACCCTAGGTGACCCCAAGGCACTACTGTTGCTCACCGGGTGCCTTGCTAAGGCACGCATAACTGCACGCTCGGCTTCTCTAACTCCTGCTCAGCTTGCGCCTGCAGAGAAACAAAGGCAGTGAGGAATTTTCAATCCTTAAAACAACCAACAGGTGGACAATAGAAGGGACCCACATGTGTTGTTGAGCTCCTGCACAGTGCTGCTTCTGGCTTCTCGCACACCCACTGAAAGTAACTGTTGGGAGTTGTCTATATCTGTGAGAACCTAAACTCTTCACCCCTGAACTTGTGATATTGATGTATGAAAGGAGCCCTGAGAAACGGCTCGGGGCTGGACTCAGGACTAAGCACCCTACAGCGTAGTCTCCAGCCGGCTAATAAAGACTTTCTCTTGGGCTTAAACTAAGTCTAAGTGGTTTTATCTGGTGGTTGCTCTGGAACAAGTTCAAGTAGAATTCTCTGTCCATAAATGAAGGGACCACTCCCAATCTCACTAACAGGTTCGCGGGAGGGAAGAGGGGCCTCAGGGCGGGCTGGGGAAGGAAATCCTCCAGGTGATGTGCACAGGTATGCTTTCATCACTTTGCATCTCACCGTAATGCCCAATCACCATGCACCAATAACTGCTGAAAAAGAGCAAAAACACATCTCTTCGATCGACACAGAACTTTCAAATGGTCCACCCCTCGCTGCCAAGATGATCCGCATTCCCAATTATAATTTACCAAGAAAAACAGCAAATGAGCAAAGGAAACTCTTCAGACCACGCAGGTGTGTTTCGGTCACATCCTTTATAATTATTGGTGTGTATACTTTTGTACAGGGAGCTCATACAAAAACAAACAGCAAATAAAAGATCCATGCCAAGAGCTGCCTGTCTGATCCAGTTCCGTCACGATTCGCATGGCCGTTTGGATGTGTGTTTGCTGCAGCCGGGGCCTCTAGAGGCGACTTTCTTTTCTCCCCTTAAGTTTTTCTGTTCTTTTGAAGTTAGGAAATGTCAGTGGTTTCTTTCTTTCAAGCATCTTTGAGTGAGATTTTTTTTTAAGAGTCAAAGCAGGAAAAGGCCATTCAGCTTATCTTGTTCCCTTCCTGAAATCCAAACAAACTCTCAAAAAACCGCATCGCACCCCATCCATTCTGCGTGTGTCTCTGCCTTTAGACAGGAGCTTTCAGGGCCATTTCGACTGGAGAAAAACGTTTGGAACTGGTTTGAACACCCTTCAAAGATTCTGAGGAATCACTGAGAAAGCTTGAGACCAAAATCGGTGTGGTTAGTTCTCTCCTAAGGAAATGATTTAGAAAAATCCTTTTGTTCCCCCCTCAGGGAATTCCATCCCAGCTGGCTGCCCAAAGCTCCCAAGGAGATGGATGGCTTGTATTTTCAAATTCTGGTCCAAATTCTGTGTATTCACTGAGTAGAGGATAAATGCTTATTCTTGTGGCTACCTTTATCCTAACTGAAAAAAATGGACTTTGAGACTTGCTCATGATGGAAATGAAGGGTTTGACTGAATTTACTTGCTCTCATTTTATAAAACGTATTTAAGAGCCATTTATGGAACATTGGGATTCCTACGTGTAAGAAGAAGAAAAAGAAGGAAGAGGAGGAGGAAGAGAAGAAAAAGGAGGGGAAGGGAAAAACAACACAACTAAAGTAAACTCCTCCCAAATTATTTATTTGAAAAACCATTAACAGAGCTGGGCATGGTGATGCACACCTGTAATCTCAATACTTGGCAGGCAGAAGACAGGAGGATCCCAGGTTCGAGGCCAGTTTCAGCTACTTAATGAGACCCTCAACATCTAAATGAGACCCTGTTTCAAAATTAAAATTAAAAAAATTTTTAAAAGGGGTTAGGGATGTAGCTCAGAGGTAAAATGCTCCCGGATTCAGTCCCCAGTATCACAAAAACAAAAACAAAACCAGAAAAACAGTTGGCAGGAAGGCAGATGTTCTATACTAACCTACTAAATTTCCAAAACCAGCATGCATCTTGATCAAGTGTTCGGTACCTTCTTATATCTTTCTCTCCATCACAATGTGAGAAAGTAGAAAAGAGAAGGAAAACAAATTGCTAATCGCCAGGCAGCAGGCAGCAGGCAACGACCAAGTTTCTCATTCGCCATGATACAAAGCCTTCGAATGTACCTGGCGTGGTCTTGGGAACATGACGGTAGTGTGGGTTTGCATGCATGAGCTCTTAAAGCCAGGTCGTTACGACTCCAATTAACTCTAAATGGTCACGTCTCGAAATATGAGCAGCGAGTCCGGAGGCCTGGGAGGGCTGTGTGTGCTCAGGACTTGCCACCAGGAATCTGTTCCTCGTTATCAAACCAGACAGTAAATGTATTCATCCATCACTCCTGGCTGTTCATGTGGAAACCCTACGCCAACACTCAGCGGAGGAGCCGGGCTGGGCCCGGGCCACGGAACGAAGGAGCCCAGCCTAAGAATGCTGGAAAGTTCCATTATCAAACCACCAGAATTGTAGTCATATTTCATTGTCAGGGTTAAAAAATAAAAACCAGTCCCCCAAATCACGACATCTAATTTTTTCACTTAGCATATAATTGTTTGCTATTTTTGAATGAATTCCAATGACATCTTATTTATTAAGTTGCTTTGATAAAAGAGAGACTGTTCTTGGGTGAATCATCAAGATAACTTGTACTTAACCCTTTAAGCAGGATATTTACGATATGTATGTATGTATGTATGTATGTATTTACTTACTTATTGGGGTGCTGGAGATTGAGCCCAGGAGGATTCTACCTCTAAGCCATACCCCCAGCCCTATTTTATTTTTTATTTTGAGTCTTGCTAAATTGCTGAGGTTGGCCTGGAATCTGAGATCCTTCTGGCTCTGCCCCCCCAAGTGCTGAGATTACAGACATGTTCTACCATGTCCATCTTATTTATTTGTTTTTTTGTTTGTTTGTTTGTTGTTCTACCTCCATGTAACATCCCCAGTCTAATTTTTTTTTTTAATTTTGAAACAGGATCTCGCTGAGTTCCAAAGGACCTCACTGAGTAGCTAAGGCTGGCCTCCAACACGATCCTCCTGTCTCAGCCTTCCAAATGCTGGGATTACAAGCGTGAGCCACCACACCCGGCTTATTTATTTATTTTATTATTATATTTTTGTGTGTGCTGGGGATTGAACTCAGGGCCTCATGCATGCTAAGGGCAAGTCTTACTACCATGCTACACCTCCAGCTCAGCACTTATTTATTTATTTATTGCAGTACTGGGGATTGAATCCAAGAGCATTCTACCTTCAAACTACACTCCCACCACTATTTTTTAATTCTTTATTTTGAAACAGGATCTCACTAAGTTGTTGAGGGCCTTACTAAGTAGCTAAGGCTGGCCAAGAACCTGCAATCCTCTGGTCTCAGCCTCCCAAGTACTGGGATTACAAATGTAGGCCTCCACATCAAGCTAGCACATTTATTTTTAATCTTAGTCGTTTTGGTTACATTCCCCCCCACCCCCGGAAACCTATAATAAACTTCTCAACCTTCTTAAGAACTTATTTTTCTGAATTGTGGTAGAATATACAAAACATAGAATTTACCATTCTGACCATTTTCATGTGTATAGGTCAGTGATATAAAGTACCCGAAAATTGTGCAAATATCAACATCATCCATTGGGGTCAATACTTTTCTTGTTGTTTGTTTTGTTACTGAGGATTGAACCCAGGGACATTCTACCTCTGAGCTACACTCCAGCTCTTTTTATTTTGTTATTTTTTATTTTGAAACAGGATCTTGCTAAGTTTCTGAGGGTCTTGCTGAATTGCCAAGGCTGGCCTGGAACCTGTGATCCCCCTGGCTCTACAAGAATCGATTCCTTTTAGCACAGATATAACCTTGTGTTGGTATAAGGACTGGTAAATATATTAGCCTTGATAATTCAATGCCATCATTATAAGTATTCAGAACTGCAACATTAAATAATGCTTTTGACTGAAAGAGTGAAATGTGTATAGCCATTTATCTCATATATTAACTAACCTCAGGACGCTAAGGTTTTAGAGGTCTTAATCTATTATTTATCTTAATTGCTTTTGTTTTTGTTGTGCCTCATCTTCTCTTATCAGGTTATAAATATTTTTATCTTCTTCTAATAGACTTGCCTGTGAGGTCCTCTCTCTCCTATAATCTACTACTAAACAGCTAAACTTGTTAGAATTGTACTAACCTACAAGTCCCAGCAAGTATATCCATAGATATATCCTGTGAACGCACCTAGTACTTCATATCTTGATACACTGAAAAACATCTTTGCTTCTTTCAGGCTGTTAACTTTGTCTTAGATTGTAATGACTGACATATACCTGACCTAAAAATAAAGGGCGACCCTTATTCATGTGTATCTTGGTTGCCTTCAGCTTTCCTCAACATCAAAAGGCAAAATGCAATAATAACATCTGGTCTCCTCATCCCTACTGTGAGAGCAAGAGAAAATTCAATTAAGGAGACAGAAAACTTCAGTAAGCCTCCCTTTTAGGTTACTATCATTTCCTGCCATTCAAATAAAAGACAGGTTCTATATCTGCCCTCAATTTGTCGTGACTGTAGCATTTTTCTCGCGAAATCATTCCTCTTTCCCATATACCGAGGCAGAGAAATAAACACTGGTCCGAATCCAAAAATTCTGAGCAACCAGGAAACACTGGGAGGGACCACGCCAGATGGGTAGGTCGTACTTTCAAATGCCTTTGCTCTGCTCTGCTTCAGTCTTTGCTGGGTGGGTGGGAATTTTCTCCGACATCTGCTGCCAGCTCTTCATTGTGGTGTTTTAGTTAAGTCTCTAGTTCCCAGTTCCATGATGGGCAAGTTGATCTCCAAAGTGACATTCGACAATGTCCGGAGACATCACTGCTTATCACAAAAGGGGAGGAGATGTGACTGATACCTAGAGGGTAGAGGTCAGGGACAACACTAACATCCCATAGTGCCTCACACTGCCCCACTCTGGTGGCCCCACAATCTTAGTCTTCTTGGTCAAGGGTATCAAGGTCGACCTAAATTAAACTATGCAGAGAAAAATAGATGCTGCAGAGAGAGGCCATAGAGAAAGTGAGCGTGCTAATGAGTCCCCCACGAAGGTCATATAGATGCTGAGGGGTTTATGGCATGTTTGTGTATGGTGAGAGTTCCTGGGAGTGGATTCTCGAAGCTAGAGGACTTATATGAACTTTACCCTATAAAATGTGAACGGCCCCCGTTAAGAAGCTGAGGCTGCATCAATGCGCTGAGCTGAGCACTGGAGATTTGTTGGAACAGATTTGTCAGAATCTGTTCCTAAGGTGTGTTAGTCTGTCTTCCATCACTGCAGCAAAACACCCAAGATAATCAACTTATAAGGAAGGGAAGTGTGTTTGGGCTCACAGTTCTGGAGGTTTCAGTTCGTGTGAGGTTGGCTGGCTGCTTTGGGGCCTATGGCAAGGCTGTGCATCATGGTGGGAGTGTGTAGTAGGGGAAGCCGCTCAACTCATGGCAGAAAGCAAAAGAGAAGAAGAGGTCAGGTCCCACAGGTATCTTCAAGGGAACGGCCCTGATGACCTAAGACCTCACATGAGGCCTCACCACCTCCCAATTATACCATGGGCCAGAGACTCAGCCTTTAACGCATAGGCCTCTGTGAGACATGGGACATTCCAGATCCATACTGTAGCGTAGAAAGATGAGATAGAGGTAGCCTCATATTTGGAAAAGAGTCCTCACTCCATCATTTTGTTTTGCTTTGGGGAGGTTGTTTGTTTGCTTTCTGGTGGTTCTGGGGATTGAGCCCAGGGCCTCTGTGCATCTTGTCAAATGCTCTACTATTCAGCTATATTCCCAGCCTTCCAGATTGAGCTTTAAAGAATCTGATTCCTAGAAGAAACCCAAATAATTGAAGAAATGCTTCGGCCCCTCATGATCGAGAAAATGCAAATCAAGAAAATGAAGCGCCTCTGGCTCTCCAACTTGTTACATTAAAAATAATTGACCATCTCAAATTCTGCTTTTTGCCCTTCAAGTGTTCTGAATATCCCCCCCCAAAGCTTGTGCTCACATATTACTTGTGCACTAGAGTGTTTACTTAAGGAATCCAGTCCATTTTTCACATAGGAAATGTTCATCAGGACCCACTGAATTTTATTTTGTGAAACATTAATGTTCATGACCCTCATTCTGAAAAGTATCATCCTAGAGAAAGGAAGCTACTATGAGGGTGTGCTTTAGAGGTTGGTGGTGTGATGGTTAATTATGTGTTCACGTGGCTAAGCCCAAGGTATTTGGTCCAGTACACTTCTAGGTGTTTTTTGGAAGGTGTTTTTGAGATGGGATTAATAAGTCAGTAGATTTTGCACAAAGTGGTTTGCCCTCTATGATGTGGATGGGCCTCCTCCAATCAATTAAAGGCTTTAAAAGACTGAGGTCCTCCCCCTAGAAGAAGGAGTTCTGCCAGCAAGTGTCCCTCAGACCCAAACCTCAACTCTTCCCTGGATTTCCAGCTTCTTGGTCCACCCCCCCTGGAGATTTTGGGCTTGCCAACTGCCCCAACTGCATGTGAACCATTTTTTCAAAATATTTCTTTCTCTCTCTCTCTCTCTCTCTCTCTCTCTCTCTCTCTCTCTCTCTCTCCCTCCCTCCCTCCCTCCCTCCCTCCCTCCCTCTCTCTTCTTCCTCCACATTAGGTAGGCAGGTAAATATATATTTATATTTATACATATATATGTTTATATATACATATATAGAAACAGATATCTGTTTCTATATATTCTATTGGTTCTGTTTCTCTAATAGAGTTTTGTAAGAAAAAAAATTGAAGACAATTTAAATTCTAGCCACTAATGGTGTTGATAAATAGCATACAGTATATTCATATAATGGAGTATAAATATTCATCGAAGTGGATAATTTTATATCTTTCCACTTGTCCAACTCTTGCCAACAAAATGTTGAATATACAAAATAGTCCTAAGCAGTATATTCAACAGGATGCCAATTATGTAAATTTTTAAAAATATAAAACCTTCCTAGGCTTCAGTTGTGGAAAACATAAGTGATAAAAATATAAGACCATGCACTGGAAGGACACACACCAGATGAATCAAGATTGTGACTTCGGAGGAGACGAAATGAAAGAAACCCAGGAAGAAATGGAGCCAAAGAAGTGAATGAAAGCAGGCTCCAATTTCCTTGGTAAGGTTTGGTTTTGTTATGAAAATCACCTGGAGTGCCTATAACAAGATGCTCATATTTGTTTTTTCTCGATGGCGGTAGATTTGGGTTGAATAGTGACTCCTCTGCAGTATATACGTCTACCCCTTCGCTGAGAATGTGACGTCATTTGGAAAAAGTCTGCAGATGTGGTTAAGGATCTGCAGATGAGCTCATCCCGGGTCCATGCGGGCCTTAAACCCAATCACGAATTCTTCCCGTCACAGAATTCAGTTCTGATTCCAAAATTCCAGAGCTGTTCTCCACAGTGTGTTGATCTGTTTGAGAGATAATGAAGACATCGTTTCAGATTGTGATGATTAGGTCTGAGCGGCTCAGCAGCCCCCGATGGGCTCTGACTCTTCTTGGAATGAGTCAAGACCTCCACGTTTGGTATTGGAATAGGATCATCAAAGATTCCACCTGCCCTCCGGCTCCCTCTTTCTTGCTTTGGTGTTCTTGGAAGCCACGCGCTTCAGATTTTATGCTACAAGGCAGAAACAACCTAGATCCCTGCTTCCCTGGCTATGAGCGCTTCCCCAGAGAGCAGCCCTGGAGGAGCAAGAAACCTCGCTTATGGCATTGCCGAGACCTTAGGGGCCGTTTGTGTCTGCCGATGACTTCTTTACCCCGACTAATACAAGCCCCTGGAAGCAAAGGTCTCGATTTCCAATCTGTTGACTTCATTGGACATGGACATCAGCATTGACCGGAGCCAACCATCAAAATTCTCCACCCATTACTAGGGCTCAGTTAGTTCTCCTTAGAATGATCCAACTATTAGTCAACACACATTAAAATCAATTTGTGGTCCCTTCCACTGGGATTTCACAAATATCACTGCGCAGCCAAATCATAGTTTACCACTCTCTTCTGACTCAGAAAAGCGGATTGTAATTAGAACACTTTCTGCCCAATAACAACAACAAAACAGCTTTCACGGGTTGCACCGGGGGCTGAATGTGGTTAAACCATTCGGCTTTGAGTCCAGATTGGCACGGGTTTGTTTATTGACACACACACTTCAGAAAGGAGGGGCTAGGCCACGTCAGCACGCACGGGGTGCGCAGTGGTCAGGACTGAGGAAGCCCTGCGCAGTCTTAACTCTACCCAGCCCCAAATTGGTGTCCTCCATAAACTCCCCTCACACCAAACATTTCACAGGTGGTAGGAATGTGACTCCGGAGTGTGAAGTGATTCGGACATAGGCTCTGAAGCCCAAGAGACCCAGGTTCAAATCCCGACAGCTCCCAGCTGTGTGTGCTCAAGCAACTTCCTAACTCCATTTTCTCAAGTAGAAATAAGTTTACCTGGAGAGCCCCACTGGGGGTATGAAAAGTCCTTATCAGAGCCTGGCAGTCCTGAACACAGACCCAGTGCGGGCTCTGAGTGTAGTCACGCTGACCAGAAGGAAGTGTGCAAATACCTCTTTTCCCACAGACCAAGGTAAGATGAAGGAGATGGATGCGATTGCCCACGTGGGCCACAGCCATGATGTGCTGCCCCCTAGAGGCGGAAGGTGTAATGCCCATCTTGGCCATCAAGTCTGGAGAATTCTGGAACCGTGTTTGGAAAAGCTAATGAGGCCTTTCCTGGAGGCACAGAAATGGGGTCCGGGGCTTCAACCGGATGCTGTGGAGGAGCAGAGACTGAGGCGTGTCTTTCTTTAGTCCAGAAGGTGCAACCCTTGCAGATTCAAACTCCAAAAAGCCACCCGCTTCAACTGGATTAAGTGTGTTGTCATTGATTGACAAGCTGGTCTCAAAGTTAATGCAGAAGAGATGTCTTGAAGGTTATTCATTACAATTATCCTGATTATCTCTGGATGATGATGATGGCGTTTGGGGTTATTACTTATTTTACAAAAGCAATGAAACTACTTTCAATTTTTAAAAAAAATGGAAGGAAGAAGTACTCAGGGTTCTGGGTCAGAGACCTGACTTCAAATTTCAGGTGGATCAGTACTAGCTGGGACCTTCAGCATCTTGTAGTTATGGCGACCTCAGTCTCCACATCTGCAGAAAGGAAATAATAGTATCCACTTCCTTGGATTACCTGGAGCTTAAAGCAGATTATTTATAAGCCAAACATCTAGAAGATGGCTCAGAAAGTAGTAAGGAGTACTGAGTGGGGGTTCAGGATTGAACCCAGAAGCATTGTTCCTTTGAGCTACACCACCAGCTCTATTTTTTTGTTTGTTTTATTTTGAAACAGGTTCTCACTAAGTTGCTGAGGTTGGGCCTAGAACTTGGAGATCCTCCCTTCTCAGCCTCCCAAGTACTGGAATAATAGGCTTGTGCCACTGGGCTCAGCCCAGTAGTAAAAAAAAAAAAATTTGTTTGTTTTGCTTGTTTGTTTTTGTTTTTGTTCTTGTTTTGCTTTGGTTGTACTGGGGTTTCTGGAAGCCCTTCTACCTCCGGGCTACACTCCTAGACCTTTTTTTATATATATTTTTATTTGGAAACAGGGTCTCTTAAGCCAGCGTGGCGGGCTTCGAACCTGCGCGATCCTCCTGTCTCCGCCTCCCAAGCGCGGGGATGACAAGCGTGCGCCACCGCGCCCGGCAGTAGTAAAAAATTTTAAACAACTTTTTTTTTTGAGATTTCAAAACAACTTATCAGGGAGTTTGCTTTTCATAAATGATGTTGACTTTTCAGAGGATACTCATCCCTTCATCACAACTTATCTTAGGAAAATCACAGATGGGAATGTTGGACTCCATTTTTTTTTAATTAGTACTGAGGATTGAACTCTGGGACAGTCTACCTCTGAGGACCCCCGGCGCTTTCTATTTTTTTTTTTTTTTTTTTTTTTGAAAATGACATCTTGCTAAGTTGCAGAGGCCGACCCCAAAATTGGGACCATCCTGTCTCAGTGTCCCCGCTACTGCAATTACAGGCATGTGCCACCGTGCTAAGCTAGACCGCACTTTCCAATACCTCTAAGACACCGGGGGTGGCAGGAAGGATGGGTAGAGAAAGACTATTGGCACTAGAGAATGTCAGTCCACCCATTCGGGTTTAGAATCACAGCACAACTGGGAGCCAGCCCCCTGGGAGCCAGCCCCCAGCGAATCATGCGCATCAACAGCCACCCTGCAGACCCCCGCCCCAGCCCCACCCCGCCACCCACCCACGGAGGCCGGGCCAGGTGCCCGTGACTCAAATCTGTCTCCATTTGCCCTTGGCACCCTGGAGCTTTTGAATAAGGTCCACAAATATGTGAGACAGAAATTGGCCGCGTGTGCCCCTGCCAGGGCCTCATTATTAAGGGATGACATTAGGGCGGGCCGTTACACAACCGAAACCCGGGCCCACCACGCACGGAAACACCGGCTCAGCCACACTCGCCCGGAAGGTGCTCTCTGGGCCCACAGTGCCCTCCTTGTTCTTGATTTCCTCTGTTTCTCCGCCCCCTCACCCCCCACTGTTCTTTTGGGATCCATCTTTTCCCCAATTATGGATAGATTAGCTAGAGACAACTTCCCTCTCTCCCCACCACCACCCTGTCTGTCTTCCCCATCTTTAATGTAAATTTCCCATCAGGGCTGGGCATCCACAGGCACCTTTCCTGGGCAAACCCCACAGACTCTCTCTCCTCGAACCCATCACCCGGCCTCTCTCCCTCTCTCTTATCCATCTCCCTCCTCTCTGAGTCTCAAACTCTTCCCGTCCTTTGCATACTTTTTTTTACTATTTTTTTTTTTTGTAGTACTGGGGTTCCTGGACACCCTTCTACCTCCAGGCTACACTCCCAGACCTATTTTTTATTTTAAATTTGGAAACAGGGTCTCTTAAGCCAGCAAGGCTGGCTTCGAACCTGCGCGATCCTCCTGTCTCTGCCTCCCAAGCGCGGGGATTACAAGCGTGCGCCACCACGCCTGGCCTATTCTTTTTTTTTTTAACCACCCCAGGAGCACATCACCCATTACTGGGGAACTTTTTCTAGGGCTGGCAATTTTGCAACAGAGAGAGATGTTGCCGCTAAAGCAAAATGCCGGTCTTATTTAAGAGAAATAATAAAAGAAAGTAATAAGATGCTACAGGGGTGTTTGGCTCGCGGCAGGGTCTTTTTCATGGAAGGAAGCATTTTTCATAGCCTTTCTCCCTTTTTCTCACCCAGTGTGCTCACTGCCATGGCCCTGGGTGATGGCGGGCTTGCGGCCACCCCCTGTGGCTCGTTCTGATGGCTCCTGGATGGGCTCTTGGACCAGGTCTCTTCTCTGTCCACTCGCTCTCTGACCTCCAGCAAGGTAAAGGGTAAGAATGAGACCCCCTTGGCCCGGTGTCAGGCCCAAGACACCCCCACCAATGTCAAAGGACAACAAGGAGAAGCACAGACAGACCCCAGCTCTGAATACCTCTTCTTCTATCAGCAAGCAAGAACTTTTGTAAAATAAGGGTGAACATCCTTCACGGGTCATAGCCCTGGGTGCACCGACATCCAGCCTGTCTCAAAAAGCCAGTAAAGAAACGTGGTGTCTTGGAGACGGGTCGGCATTTCAGCTCCCGTGTTTATCCCATCCCAGCCATGTAACCTTGAACCTCTGACCTTCAGTTCCTTTCTCTGTGAAACCACAGGGCTAATACTTCCTGCACTAGATGCTTGTGAAATTGCTCATGATAAAATAGGAACCGTGGCAGCGTGGCCGTGGAACTAGTGGGACTTGGAACAGAGTCGCACAGGAAGCGGCTGTGCAGGAGGTGGCCCAGGGCTCCAGTGTGGTCCTGTTTGTTTCCCCTGGCTCGAGTCACGGGAAGCTGCCAACTCCCACTGTCTGCTTATTTTCTCATTGACTCCAAATATCGGCGTCATCTTGATCAAGTGTCTTTATTCTCGTTATTATCTCATCGACCTCTTCCCCTCTGCTTTGCTCCCATTAATGACGCACCCCTTTCCAGTGTCCCAGCACACCAGATTTATAATCTCTTTCAGCTGTCCTTAAAAAGGTGCCATTGGTAACCTCTGCCCCGCTGAGCGGCTGTCAAGACTCACAAGTTCCCAGCGCTCCGCAGTCTCCCCAGACAGGAGTCTGTGGGTTCATTTGCATTGGTCCCCTAAACAATGAGGAGCACACATTGTGCTCCCCGAAGACCTAGCAAGCCACAGGGCTGGATCAAGAACAAGCGCTGGTTCTGGTCCCGAAGGTCTTGGCTGGGAGAGAATGTTTTGATTGCTAATGTGTCCAGAGTTGGTCTTCCCTCTCTCTTTCCTGGGAACACATTCATGCATGCCCCCGACAGGAGAGCTGTTGCCAAGGACACGTGTGGCCCCTGAGGACCCCTGCCCACCCTGGCCTCCGCTGGTGTCTCCATGCGCTGGGGTCCAGCAGGTTTCTCTCTGTACATCTCTCTACCTGTGTGCATTTATCAGTCCACCCTGTCTGCGGGACTTGCTTGCCTTGCTAATGATCACTTCTGCAAATTTTCTCTGAAGCAGCTGGGCGGGAAGAAAGGAGGAAGGATCTGCTGAGGAATGGCGCTTTATAAATCAAAAAATAATAATGCAATGCAGGGTTAGCACTGGGACTGGAAACATCCACAGAGCGGGAACACTGTGGCTAGTGAATGACAACACTGCCCCCTGGTGGCCAATCTGAGCCACGCCCCAGAGAGCGCTGGCAAGAACTCTGGGGTCTGCAATATGGGTTTCTGTACCAAGTAGTTTTCCCAATGAACCCATTGAAACCGTAGCTGAGCAATGAAAATAATTCCCCAGGAAGAAGTGTGTAGGCCAGGAAGACACATAGAAGAAAAAGTCAAATAAAAATTCAGGGTTTTTTTTTTATTTTTTTTTTTTGGTGGTACTGGGGATGGAAACCCTTCTACCTCCGGGCTATACTCCCAGACCTATTTTGCATTTTATTTGGAAACAGGGTCTCTTAAGCCAGCGAGGCTGGCTTCGAGCTTGCATGATCCTCCTGTCTCTGCTTCCCAAGCGAGGGGATTACAAACATGCGCCACCACGCCCGGCAAAATTCAGATTTTTTTAAAGTACATTTTTTTTTTTATCCCCAGATAGCCAAATTTCCCAATAGTTCAGAGCTCACAAAAACAGCTCAGATCTTTGAAAACATGTTATAATGTTGTTTTCCATAAACAAAAATCCTTAGACCATTTCCAGCACTGTTACTGGATGTTACTACTTTTGATAAAAAATGCTTGTTATATACTCCTCCAATACTTTACCTTTTTTTTGCATTAAGTAAAAACGCCATATTTTCTGTTTTAAGTGGATTTTTTTTTTTTTTGGTGGTACTGGGGTTCCTGAAAACCCTTCTACCTCCAGGCTACACTACCAGACCTATTTTTATACTTTTTTATTTGGAAACAGGGTCTCTTAAGCCAACACGGCTGGCTTTGAACCTGCGCGATCCTCCTGTCTCCGCCTCCCAAGTGTGGGGATTACAAGCGTGCGCTACCGCGCCCAGCTATTTTAAGCTTAATTATTTAAACTGTGTACTTCATAGAATCTAGCTTCTACATGAGCCAGAAAACCTGGGTTTGGTGTTCATCTTCAAACCCAGTGAGGGCAGCCATTGGGAGGGAGACATGTGACCCCAGTGTGATGAAGTCTGTCTTTCTTAGGGAATGCCAATAAAGTTTCAGTGACTCATAAATACCTCCAGTCTAGGCTGAGGAAAAGGTTCTCGCGTACTTGAACACTGAGGTGGAGGACCGTAGGCTGTAGTGGCATATTCCTTTTGACGTTTTCCACTCCCAGCAGCAGTTGAATTTTCAAGAGTCAACTCTCCTTCTGTGTCTTCATAAACTGCAGGAATTCTATTATTTCCCACGGTACCACACTTTCATACGGGAAGTATGACTAAGATGGATAGTTATAAAGCCCTTTGAGATTATTTCAAGGGAATGGCTTTCTGAAAGCTCCCTTCTGCACGGTAGTAAAATATCCTTGTGGATTTAGACGTGTTACCTCAACGTCCAAAGTGCTCCCAACACCATAGATCACATCTACCCCCAAGATAAACGCATACAAACTTCATGGAAGCATGCATGTGGTTTTGTTGTCCATTTTATTTTGTGGAGTATAATTTTCCTGATGAATTCAAGTATCAGACTGAAGACAAGGAATGTTTGTTCTCTCTCTCTCTCTCTCTCTCTCTCTCTCTCTCTCTCTCTCTCGGTGGTACCGGGGTTCCTGGAAACCATTCTACCTTTGGGCTACACTCCCCGACCTATTTTATACTTTTTTTTTTTTTAAACAGGGTCTCTTAAACCAGCGCGTGGCTGGCTTCGAACCTGCGTAATCCTCTTGTCTCTGCCTCCCAAGCGCGGGGATTACAAGTGTGCGCCACCAAGCCTGGCTTGACAAGGAGTGTTTTCTAAATAACTTGTAAATGGCACAAGTCAGAAAAGAGAAAGCCCAACAAACCATAAGTGAAAAGGCCCACCCCACACCTCTTCTGCTGTGGACCCTAAGGAGGGCTGAGCTGGAGAGGCAGGAGACCTTCCTCTCACCTTGGTAGCCTGTCCTTTGTGATGTTAAAAACCCCTTTCTTTTTGTTTTTTTAATTGTGGTAAAATATACCTAACATCAAATTGTTCCTGTTAGCCAGTGTGTGTGTGTGTGTGTGTGTGTGTGTGTGTGTGTGTGTGTGTGTACTGGAGCTCGAACCCAGACGCATTCTACTTCATAGCTACACTCCCAGCCCTATTTTATATTTTCTTTTGAAACAGGGTCTCGCTAAAGTGGCTGAGGCTGATCTCGAACTTGCAGTCGGCCGGTTTTAGCCTCCCAGGTACTGGAATTACAGGCACACACCATCACACCTCGCTATCTTAAGCCTTTTTTTTTTTTGTGGTGGTACTGGGGTTCCTTGAAGCCCTTCTACCTCCGGGCTACACTCCCAGACCTATTTTCATATTTTTACTTGGAAACAGGGTCTCCTAAGCCAGCACACGCAGCTGGCTTCGAACCTGCGCGATCCTCCTGTCTCCGCCTCCCAAGCGCGGGGATTACAAGCGTACGCCACCGCGCCTGGCTATCTTAAGCCATTTTTAATTGCACAGTCCAGTGGTAGTAAGTCCATTCGTGATGCTGTGTAAGCACCTCCATCACCCCCTTTCAGAACTGGTTTTATCGTCCCACATGGAAACTCTTCTCTCACTAAACATTAACTCCCCATTTCCCTCCTCCAGCTCCTGGCGGCCACCCTCTCCTTTCTGTCTCTCTGAAGCTGACCAGCCTTGGTCCCTACACCTAAGTGGAATCACCATCTTTGTCCCTCATGACTGGCGTATCTAACTTAGCAGAATGTCCTCCGACTGCAACTCTTCCCTTCTCAGGCTGAGTAATATTCCGTGCTGGACAGACCATGTTCTGTGTGTACATTCACCTGTTGGTAGACACCGGGGTTGCTTCCCCCTTTTGGCTATGGTGAATGACACTTCTACAAACATGGCTGTATGCATATCTGTCCAAAACGCTGCCTTCTATTCTTCTGGGTCTATACCCAAAAGTGGGATTGCTGGATCATATGGTTTCATTTTTTTAAGGGAATTACCATGTGATTTTCTGTAGCAATTACACCCACTCTACTCCCCATTTTGCCCACACTTGTTACTTTCTGGGTGGGTGTTTGTCTGTTTGTTTGTTTGTTGGTACTGAAGGTTGAGCCCCAGAGAATTTTACCTCTGAGCTACACCCCCCAGCCCTAGTTTTAATTCTTTACTTTTGAAACAGAGTCTTACTGAGTTGCAGAGGGCTTCACTAAGTAGCTGAAGCTATCTTTGAACCCAGATCCTCCTGTCTTAGCTTCCCAAATGCTGGGATTACAAGCCTGCGCCACTACTACGACGCTCGGCTTTTATTTCTTATTTTGAAACAAGGTCATCACTAAGTTGCTGAGAGCCTCCCGAAATTGCTGAGGCTCAAACTCGGATTACAGGCATGTGCCACCACATCTGGCTGGGTTTTTTTTCTTTACTTGTTTTTGTGTATTTTCGTTTCTTGATAGTAGCCATCCCAACGGGTTTAAGTCAATGGAACTGTCTTCTTTCGATTCTTGTGACAAAGACGCTTTGCCTTGGACCTTTACAGAAAGATGACCTCTCTTTGCGGCGTCTCAGAAATGAAATTAACATAGCGGGTGTATTTAGTCACGATTTACTCAATAGGAGCTCATGATGGGGCCCAGCCTCCACGGAGAGCCTGCATTCCTCTCTCTCCTCCTCCATCCCCACCCGCCACCTCCCCAGTCCCCCACCACCTAAAAGTAGGTTAGGGGTTGGTAGAGGGAAGACACTCAGACTTCGGGGAACCTCAGAGCCCTTGTGACCCAGTGCCTGGGTGGCATCCAGAGGACCAGCAGCAGTCAGACGGACCACACAGCCCTGATGCTGGAAAGTCACCAGCCAGTCATTGCGGTTCAGCACTGCCCCGGGTCTGGTGGCCGCCCCGATTGGGTGGGCGGGGTTCTACACCAATGTACAACCACATAGTGGTTTCCTCAGACCTTGGGAAAAGGGACAGACCCTGGCTTAGCAGGGAACAAGACCCTGATAGACAGAAATGACCAAGTGGGAAGCCGCCGTAGCCCTGACCAGGTCTGGGAATGAGGAGGGATGAGAAATCATCTAAAGATAGCTTCTTTCTAGCCCAATATCGGTCTAGCTCAGGCACCATGTGTGCGAGTTAGCGTCTGTAGCCCCACGGAATGACTCAAATGGTCATTTTTATCACCGGAATTTTGTTTGCACTCAAAATACTTTTATTGTAGGTAGCAGAGAATGAAAACCCCAGACCATTGCTGTGGTCAGAAGACAGGCGCACTTTCCCATGAACGCTTAATTCATCTGCTTTATTTAGAACAAGGCAAAAGGAGTTGCTTCTTTTCCTTGTCCCATTATTTATTCATCTTAACTTTCAGTTTCCTCCTGAAAAGTCTACCGTTTACTCCTCGCTCTTCCAAATAGTTGCAAATATCAGCACAGGTGTGTGCCCATTTCAAAGGCTGGAAGATCAAGGATCCCAAGATTATGGGAATTGTCCTCCTAGGAACAGTGGAGCGTTCCAAATTCCCGAGAAACAGACTGATCAGGAGTACTTACTAGACATCCACATCGCCATCTTTCTCATCAATGTTAGCATTTCCCCAGAATCTAAGAACCTGTGTCTTGTCTTCTGTCCCCTTCCTTCCTCCTCCTACTCCTAACAAGTGGTCCTCAGCCATGGCTACATGTGAAAATCACCCAGGCAGCATGTGTCAGAATTTCTTTTATCTTTTCCTGTTTTTTTTTTTTTTTGTTTTGTTTCATTGATCTTTGGTACCAGGGAATGAACCCAGGAGCATTTTACCTCCAAGCTCTATCTCCAGCCTTTTTTTCTCTTTTTACAATGAAACAGGGTCCTCCTAAGTTGCCAACAGTCTCACTAAGCTGCTGAGACTGTTCTCCAACCTGTGATCCTCCTGTCTTAGCCTCCCAAGGACTGGGATTACAGGCATGTGCCACCACGCCGGGCACCTGGGCTGATTTTTAAGTTCAGCGCAGGCTGAACCCCATGCTGATGGGACCTGAACTGCGGGGGGTGTTTGTTTCTGTTCCCCAGCCCTTTCTCTGGCCTTACTCTGCAGGGACGGCCACATTGTGAGCAGATGGCACACAGCTCTCCAGGGCTAATTTGATCAAGTGGATGGCGAATGAAACTAACTAGACATTTTATTTTTTATTTATTATTTTCATTACTTTTAAATAGAAACACAATTGCACATATGTATGGGGTGCTGTGTGGTATTTTGATACCTGTGTCCAATCTGTAATGGTCGAATCAGGGCCCTTAGCAAGTCCATCGCCCCAAACCCTGATCATTTGTGGCATCAACAGGCATTTGGAAGGAGATGTAGGTGGATGGATGGGCTCCGCATGGTGAGCAGTGGGTCTCTGAGAGGCCACGACTTCATGGGCAGCTCTACCGCTAAGCAAGGCACAAAGCATGTCAGCACAGATGTGATGGCCAAGGCGAGAGGAGCAGGTGCGTCGCCCCGCCCGGCGTCCGCAGCTCCCAGGACGCAGAGCCCTGGGACTGTCCCCGTCCACATCAAATTCTGCACGTGGAACACGAATCCAGACAACTCAGCCAGAGCGGAGGACCCGGGAGAGGCAAAGGGACGCCTCTGCTGTGATCCCAGTGACCCCTCCTCCCCACGACACCCCACACAATGCACACACGCACATCACACCCCGTACCTGTACACACCACACACACAAACACACAGCATGCCCCACACCTGTACACACACCACACACATGCACACACACATCACACCCCATACCTGTACACACCACATACACAAATACACTGCATACCCCATATCTGTACACACACATATCACACCCCATACCTGTACACACCACACACACAAATACACTGCATACCCCACACCTGTACACACACCACACACATGCACACACACACACATCACATACCACACACCCCACACAGATGCACACACACACATATCACACCCCATACCTGTACACACCACACACAAAAATACACAGCATACCCCACACCTGTACACACGCCACACACATGCACACACGTACATCACACCCTATCCCTGTACACACCACACACACAAATACAATGCATGCCCCACACCTATACACACACCACACACATGCACATATCACACCCCATACCTGTACACACCGCACACACAGAGCACACCCCACACCTGTACACAACCACACATATGTACACATCACACTCTGTACCTGAACACACACCACACACAAACACACCCCACACCTGAACACACACCACACACATGAACACACCACACCTGTACACAACCACATGCATGCACACCTCACATCCCATACCTGAACATACACCCCACACCTGTACACACATGTACACATCACAGGCACACACCTCACACACAGCATACATCATGATACACCACATGCATTGCACACACACACATAACAGAATCGCTCACACACATACGTCACACCCAAATGCCACTTGTAACTCACATAAACACATACATGCACACATATACACACCACACACATAAATATCATTCATGTGTCACAGGCGCAAATACATGTATTATATACACCTTACATGCTGCTAACACACCATCCACATTTTACACACACCACACACAGTACTCACACATTCACTGTGCTTCATGCACCATTCCTACATCACACACATATATACACACACCACCACACTACTTACAATCTCATGTGTGTGTCACTCATACATACCACACACAACACTCGCACACATACCACATCGTTCATTTACATGTGGCCCCCACAGATCACAAACATGTCATTCAACCACTTACACACCCCACACACACATGGGTGCACACATCACATATATGAACGCATAGCACACACATGGGTGTAGATGCACCACTGTGCACACATGTACATAACACACATACAACACAATGCATCAGAATGCCAGCATACCCCATGCAGGCGTGGGCGTCACACATGTGCTCACACACGCACACACACACATGCCCAAGATATACACAGGGGCACACACGTGCATGTGCACACAGCCAGAGTCACATCCGCTCCCTATGGCCACCACCTTTGTATGACTCTCCATCTTCCTTAGAGTTCTAGAAGGTTGGGTGTCTTTGTGCATTTTATTTTTTATTTTTTATTGGTGCATTGTATCATACATCTTAATGGGATAAAAGATGGTGGAGACATACATGCACACATCACCCAATTAGCACTTTAAAAAGCTCTTTTCCTGAGGTGAGCCATTTCCCAAGGCCCCTCTCCTACACTTCTGAAAATAAGATACGTCTACAAGTCTTTTTTACTTCGGAGTATTTCTTTTAGAAAAGACATGGAATGAGACAAGGTCACAAAAATGACAAGTGTGTGATAACAGATAAGTGAGAGAGAGAACATTCCCTCACCTTGGGGCCAACAGCCCTGGTCGCCTTTTCTCGGGGACTGGGCACTTTTCCCTTCTGGCTCTTATCTGAGCTCCCCAGCAACTGGTCCAGGAAGCCCTAGTCCAGAAAGCTTCAGACTTTTAACTTGAATTCAGGTTAAACTCACACTTTACCTCGCTCCCTGTCTCCCAACACCCTGCCTGATGTCCTGCAGGCTCTACAAAGGTCCCCTTTGGATCTCTGCTTGCAGAGATGGGTGTTGGGCCTTTACTCCCTGAGGGCTCTAAGCCTTTAATGAAAAGACCAACTCCCCACAGGGAAAAAAGCATTGGGGACATCAATGAACAGAAGAGGGAGAGTGGAGTGGTATGGGGTCTTTTCCACAGGACTCCAGGACAAGGAGGATTAGTGGGAGACTTCCTTCCTACAAACCCCAAATGGACCACATTGGTGGAGGAGAATGCTTCGCAGCAAAGTAGCTGTCAGCACGTCCTAACTAAGCCTCCCACAGTGCCATTTTTTAAGTTTGGCAGAAACACTTAGAGGCCCAACAGCTTCAAAGAATAAAACACGTGGCGATGTCAAATCATTGGCCATTAGCGTCAGATTATGATAAAATATTAATGTCAAGATGTACCACCTGTCTGTTCTCATGCAAGATTGTTAATTATGTCTATCTGCAAGGCCCTTTAAGAACCATTATTCCAAGAAATTGAGAACATGGTGCATTTGCCCACTGGCAAATACGCTGCTTGTAGGACGCTTCAGCCCCAGTTGTACCAGAAACATGTAGATCGTTCATCTGTCCACAAAGGCTGTAGATCTTTATTTCAATTTAAGGGTTGGTGCATCCCTTAAAATATTTTAGGGTACTGCCTAGCACCAAGTTTAGATATGCAATAAGCACATGAAAAGGTACTCAACTTATTGTTCATTAGAAATACAAATTTAAACCACATGGAGAGATGGCCTGCACTCTTGCTAGAATGGCTAAGGTTACGACTGAATTGACATCATTGCACATGTTGACGAGGGTGGAGAGGAATGGGGACTCTTACAGACAATTGAAGGAAAATCAGATAGGTACAAATACTTTGGGAAACCACATGGAGGTATGTTAAGTGTGCTTACCTGTGACTCAACGTTCCACATCTAGGTGATTTTTCCAGGATAAATGAACCACATGTCTACCCGAAGACTCAAATGCCACCTTTATAGACTCATGCTTCAGAAAAGCAAGCACTAGAAACAACTCAACTGTCCATTAGCCGCTAAAAGAATAAACAAAGTTGGAGATGCCTATACAATGAAAATTACAGACTAAACAAGAGATGTCCATACAACAAAAACTATTGAGCAATAGAAAGGGAACAAAATACCCCAAGCAAGAACAGGGATGAAGCTCAAACACATTTTTCTAAGTGGAGGTCAAATGCAAAAAAAAAAAAAAGAGAGAGCTTGATTTTGTTTATGTGAAAGTCTAGAAAAGGCAAAAGTGCAAGGGCATAATGGTCATCAGGAGTTGTCAGGGGCTGAAGATCAGTAAAGAGAACCAACTGTGAAGGGACTCAAGAAATTGATGGAGAGGGGTTAGAAATGTTCCATATCTTGATTGTGCTGATGGCAGCTATTCCAGACAGCATTCTTGCGACTGTAATAAAAAAGACTGACCACTAATGTGGAGGAAAAAGGATTTATTTTCTTACTGTTTCAGGTTCAGTCCATGTGAGGCTGGAGACCGGAGATCTCAGGGCATGGCGGCAGAAGGTGAAGAGAGGGAGAGCTCATGGGCAGAGCTCTTCACATCATGGCGGCTGAGAGCAATAAGCGAGAATGGGGAAGGGGAGCCATGTAGAATCTCAAAGGCTGCACTCCCTGGGATCCACCCCCTCCAGCCACCATCCTGATAAATCCAGATTTATCCACTGCTGGGATTACAAACCTCAAGACTCAATTTTATCAACTCCAAGCACCAATTTATGAGCTCTTCAAGGGGCCATTTTATATATAATTGTACCAGTTATTGTATAAAATGTTCTATACTCATCACAATACACACGAGGGTGTGTGTTAAGTGTACGCTGTGCACACTTTAAATGTCTAGACTTTATTACATGGAATAATGCTTCAATAAAGCTAGAACAAAAGAAGTCGTTTCTCCCCCATGCAGTATCCATTTAATAGCAGCACTGTGGCCTTCTCTCTGGGGCGGGCAGCCTTTGTGGATTCTCAAGCGCTCCTGGCCAGTGTCACCCACTTGGGCTCTCGCATCTCCAAATTTGTTTATTCTTTTAGCGGCTAATGGACAGTTGAGTTGTTTCTAGTGCTTGCTTTTCTGAAGCATGAGGCTATAAAGGTGGCATTTGAGTCTTCGGGTAGACATGTGGTTCATTTATCCTGGAAAAATTACCTAGATGTGGAACGTTGAGTCACAGGTAAGCACACTTAACATACCTCCATATGGTTTCCCAAAGTATTTGTACCAATCTGATTTTCCTTCAATCTTGGTGTGGCCTCAGCGACCCTGTGCTTTCTGAGAAAGTGACTGGTGTCTTCACTGGCCAGAGCAGCGACAGCACGGAGAGGCTCTGCGTCCTGCAGAAGACCCAACCAACTGCAGCAGTGAAGTCACGCTTCGGGACAGAGATAGAGGACAGAGGCTGGTGGTTGAGAAGTTCTTAGACACCCTGTGTGTTCGCAGGAGCCCTGGCCACTAACTGTAGTGACCTGGAGTCTGGCAGGGAAAGGCACTGGGCACTGAGTAGGAGGCACACACACTGAGTTAAGAGCGATTCTTAGAAAAGGCCTCAAGTCCACTGGGGGACACGTGCCATGGGGACAACTCATGGAAGGTAGCACTATCTTCCCACTGCGTTAAAAATAAATACAAAGCTGGGCGTGGTGGTGCACACTTGTAACCCCAGGACTTGGGAGGCTGAGACAGGAGGATCCAGTTTTGCAGCCAGCCTCAGCTATTTAATGAGGCCCTCTGCAACTTAGTGAGACCTTGTTTCAAAATAAAGAATAGAAAATTGGGCTGGGGGATGTAGCTTGGAGGTAGAATGCCCCTGGGTTCAATCCCCAGCACCACAAATAAAAATAAATAAATAAATAAATAAATAAATAAATAAATAAGCACAAAACTGGATCTGTAATCCCAGTACTTGGGAGGCTGAGACAGGAGGGTTGCAGGTTGGAGGCCAGTCTCAGTAATTTAATGAGACCCTCAGCAACTTAGCAAGACCCTGTTCAAAAATAAAAAGGGCTGAGGGTATAGCTCAGAAGTAGAATGCCACTGGAGTCAATCTTTAATACCAAAAATAAACAAACAAACAAATAAATAAATAAATAAATAAATAGGTAGGTCCATTGTATTCAAAGAACTATGGCCTGGGTAAAAACAAAAGCAAAAGAGGAAGGGCATGGGGCGGTATCTCTTTAAGGTCATGCCCCTAGTAACCCAAAAGTCTCCCATTAGGCCCCGCCTTTTAAAGGTTCCATCACCTCCCAATAGCACCATGTGGGGACCCAGCCTTTAATACTTCAGTTTTTAAGAAATATTTCAGATTTAAACTAAAACAATCTTCTTTCTAAAGGAAGTTGGGCGTTTCTCTCTGACTCCCGATTCCTATCGATGCAGAGCCCCGCTCCAGGGCTGTGTGGACCAGGACAAAGCTACTTTCAGGGTGCTGAAGAAAGACAGCCAGGGCACCTCTCTGTGTATGTTCAGAACCGTTTCCTGCAGTCATATACCAAAACAGGGTGGATTGAGGGATGTGGCGCTGTCCTAGCCTCAGGGCCCAAGAGGGTGGCGACCAGTGACAATCTTTTTGGTCCAAATTACACAAACCCAGCTGAGCATAGTGGCACATGCCTATAATCCCAGAATATGGGAGGCTGAGACAGGAGGATCACAGCTTCCAGGCCAGCCTCAACAACTTAGTGAGGCCCTCAACCACTTAGCAAGATCCCATTTCAAAATTTAAAAAAGAAACCGAAAAACGGGCTGGGGGTATAATTCAGAGATGGAATAACCTTGATTTTGATCTTCAGTACAAAAATAAAAATTGCACAAACCCATCATCCCTGAAGAAGCCACAACAGTGAGACTCAAGGTTCCCTCTGTGAGCTGCCTTGGAAGCTGGGAGGTGCACTGAACGTGGGGTGCGACCTGGGCACCACTGGCCCTCTGGTTCTGTGACCATGGTGTGGTCTCCCCAATTCTGTAAGAAAAGGAAGTGCCTCTCGTCCTGAGCCTGAGACCAGGCCATCACACAAGCATGTGGAGAAGATTTGATCATTTCTCTTTAACAGCATCAAGATCCTCTGGGGCAGGCTGGGCACACTTCCTGCCCCGTGCCCCGCACCTGCAGTTAAAGCCACAGATCCGAGTGGGAGAAAAGGCGACAAGGTGGACCGGGGACGGCCTGATCCTCCAGCCTTATTCCTGGGTGAGGTGTTCATAATACGCACATGTGTCGTGAGAGTTCTGAGGGTGACCAAACACTTGCCAAACAGTCTGAGCGAGATGCTGTGCCTTTGGATTCGTTTCTCTGGAGACAGGGGATGAACAGCACTTTTCTGCCATTGTTGAAATATCACCTGAACATGTCACACCTGTTCTGGGAAGGTCATTCCACCCGGAGCTTTGAGTCGATGTCTCTACTTATCTGGAAGGCTCACATCCTGGAACAAAACTCTTGCCAGCTCCTCCCGGTGGAGGAGAACCAAACCCCCAGGCAGCCCATGGTGGAGAAATCGGAGGGCAAGAGGAAGGATCTGAGATAAGCTCTTAATAATGAGAACCTTTTAAAACAACCCTGGTGTTTCCCTGTCTCACAAGTTTCCAGGACCTGGCTGAGGACTTGGGTAACTGCAGGGCCAGCCCGTTCCCTGGGCGTGTTTTGCCCTCAATAAAAAGCCTGAACTAATTCCAACAGTCCCAGAAGAGTTGAAAAATATGAACAATGCTTTAGACTCAAAGCAAAAAGTAAAATAGTAATGGAACACTTGCATTTTGGAAGGACAGACTGGTTTTAGAACACAGACAGTCTATAGAAGCGTCTACTACAACAGGCTCACAGACATGTTTGCAATGAATAATTATCTGGTAAGCATTGGCCTTGCCTAGGAAAAAGGCTGGGGTTTTATATTACCCATATGTGCTTTCTTGTCTTCTGCTTAGAATTATGGCCTTCTACAACAGGTGCAAGGACGTGTGCAGGAAACTCTTATTGTGAGTATGTGTGTGTATGTGCATGTGCGTGTGTCTTCAATTTTTCATTTTTAAGCATGTTTACTGGACTACAATGTTATACATATGAATTTGCAATAGGCACACACATTTTACTTAGCCATAAAGAAGAACAAAATGATGTCATTTGCAGGGAAATAAATGGAACTAGAGACTATTATGCCACATGAGATGAGCCAGTCTCAGAAAGCCGAGGGCCATAGGTGTAACTTAGAAAACCTGAAACTAAAAGGCCTTTGATCAGTGAGGAAAGAGACTAGCGGAAGAGTGGGGAGCAGTACTAGTATTAGGAGCGATTGGGAGAGGGAGATGGAGAGGGAGGAAAGGAAAAAATTGAGAAAAGAAACAATTAAAATAATGCTGTGTTCATATATGAAGGTATTACTACCAGTCTCACTAACATGCAGGGGAGCGAGGAGGGGAGCAGGTTGGGATGCAAAGGGAAATAGACCAAGAACTGAGGGCAGGAATGTTTGTATCACTTGGCACCTCGCTGTGATGTATAATCATAATACAGTGATAAAGTATATAAAATATTAATAAATGATTAGATATTATTTTTAATAATAGCAATTCTGGATTTGCAAAGTTGCAGCAATTAAAGGGAACATTTTAATAGAGGACCCAATAATAGATTCAGACTGACATACGGAAGGATCAGCAAACTTAAAAATGGATGTGTGGAGATGATCCAGTCTGAGAAACAGAAAGATGAGTTAGGAAAGTGTACAGACTCAAACTCCATCAAGCAAATCAACACATGTCCAAAGGGATCACCGGAGGGAGAAGAGAGAGAAAGAGAAAGGGAGAGAAATAATATTAGAGGAAAGAATGTTAAAAAATCTCACCAAATTTAATGGAAAATATCAATATGTTGTTCGAAAGATTCCAAGAGAATAAACTTAAAAGAAATTCCCACCTAGAAAACGTCATAATCAAATTGCCAAACTTCAAAGAGAATCAGGAACGCAGCAAGATAAAGCGATTCTTCACGGGCCACTGGTCTCAATAAGGGTAACAGCCGAATCTTCTTAGAAACCACGGAGTTTAGACAGCAGTTGAGTGACTTACTCAGTGTGCTAAAGGAAAAAGACTGTGAACCAAGGATTCTTTATTTGGTCATCTATACTGCAAGAAAGAAGGGAAAAAAATTCCATGATAGACAAAATTGAGAGAAGGCATTACTAGCCCATCAACCTTACAAGGAATAATAAAATCCTCAGGCTGAAGTGAAAGGACTTCAGACACTAACTTAAATCCATAAAAATAACAAAGAAGACCAAAAAAGGCTCAGAAGTTAATGCATTATCTTCTTTTTTGTTTTCTTATTTTGGATCTTAAGGTAATGCTTTATTTTTTTTAATTTATTTTTATTGGTGCATTGTAATCATACATCACATTAGAATACAAGACTTGAAAGGATATATAAGCACACATCATCCAATTAGCCCTCATCCACTCCCATCCCATTCCCTCCCCCTCCCTCGATGCCATGCTTGGTTGGTGATTAACTTTGATACATTTGTTTATGTACCTCCTGCGTTTTAAAGAGGTTCCATCCTCCCCTATTCCATACCCTCTGATTGGTCACCTTAATTGCTTCACTATAGGGCCCTTTTTATACCTCGACCTCTTCCTGTTACCCCTTTCCTCCTAGTTATTGCTGATTAGGGGAAGCATCTGGTTTTTATTTTCTGCGATATTTCTCTGTGCATGCTGCATTGCAAGTACCGATCCCACTCTTGATGGCCCCAGTAGTGGCCTGGCTACCCAGTGGACTGATCCAGACCTCACTGGCTCAAGCAGCGGCCTTGCCTCATGGGAGGCCCCGATTTTGGCCTCACTGGTCCCCACACCGGCCTAACCCCTCGGCTGGCTCTGATCCCAGCCTCGGGGCCCCAGCACTAGCCTTGCCTCAAGGCAGGCTCCGTCCAAGCCTCGCTGACCCTGGCACCGGCCTAACCCCTTGACAGTGTCCTATCCTGGCTTCAGAGGCCCCAGCACCAGCCTTGCCTCATGGCAGGCTCCAATCCGGCCTTGCTGGCCCCGGCACTGGCCTAACCCCTCGGCAGGCTCCAATCCCGGCCTCAGTAGCGGCTTTGCCTCACAGCAGGCTCCGATTCTGACCTTGCTGACCCTGGCACTGGCCTAACCCTTTGGCAGGCTCCAATCCTGGCCTCAGAGGCCCCAGCACCGGCCTTGCCTCAAGGCAGGCTCTGATGCCGGCCGCTGGTCCCGGCACCGGTTTACCCCTCGGCAGGCTCCGATCCCGGCCTCAAAGGCCCCGGCACCGGCCTTGCCTCATGGCAGGCTCCAATCCCGGCCTCACTGGCCCCGGCACCGGCCTACCCTCTCAGCAGGCTCCAATCCCGGCCTCGGAGGCCTTAGTAGTGGCTATGCCTCACGGTAGGCTCTGATCCTGGCCTCCCTGGCCCTGGCACTGGCCTTACCCCTCAGCAGGCTCCGATCCTGGCCTCGGAGGCCCCAGCACCGGCCTTGCCTTACGGCAGGCTCTGATCCCAGCCTCACTGGCCCCGGCACTGGCCTAACCCCTCAGAAGGTTCTGATCCCAGCCTCGGAGGCCTCAGTAGCAGCCTTGCCTCACGGCAGGCTCCAATGCCGGCCTCTGGCCCCAGCATCAGCCTAACCCCTCAGCAGGCTCTGATCCCGGCCTCGGAGACTCCAGTACCGGCCTTGCCTCACAGCAGGCTCCAATCCCAGCTTTGCTGTTCCTGTTGCTGGCCTCACCCCTCGGCAGGCTCCAATCCGAACACCCACGTTCCCGAGGGTGCATGGTGGTAGCATTCTGCCTCTGGGGTTATTACTTCAAAAGTTCCAGGTGTAATGCATCAGATCTCTGTTTCCCCTGAGTACTGGCCACTGCCATTTCCACTGCCTCCACCATTCAAATCTTTCCCATGCTCTTTTTCCACACTGAATGTTGTCCAGTGTTCCTAAGCATGCGCGACGGTAGCATTCGACGTTTGGTGTAATTCCTCCAAAAAATAAGGTTGGTAGGATCAGATTTCTGCCTCTCCTGAATACAAGTCTCCACCACCATCGCGGCGACCGCTTCTAACACCACCTTCCTCCTAGGTCTCTGCTAAATTCTCTCCTTACAGGTGATGTCCAGGGTTATTAAGAATGTAGAGAAGAAGGAGTCCTCCTTCACAGGGACTTTTTCCAAAAGTTTCAGTTCATTTGGATAAGTTTTGTCTGCATCTCCAGTATCCTGGCATCTGCCATGGCCTTCTTGACCCCTCTCCAATATTTTTCTTTACTTTTATCTTTTTCTTTTCCTTTTTTCTTTAAATAAGAGAAGACAGAAGCTGGGAGTGGTGGTGCATGCTTGTAATCCCCACACTTGGGAGGCAGAGACAGGAGGATCGCGCAGGTTTGAAGCCAGCCACGTGAGCTGGCTTAGGAGACCCTGTTTCCAAATAAATATTTTAAAAAGTAGGTCTGGGAGTGTAGCCCAGAGGTAGAAGGGCTTCCAGGAACCCCAGTACCACAAAAATAAATAAATAAATAAATAAATAAATAAATAAATAAATACAGACAGACAGACAGACAGACAGTATGTGTGGTTTGACAAGGTTGTGGGATCAGGCACTCAGTAGCACCGCGGCCCAGGCCTGGTTCTTCTGCAGGTCCTGCATGCCCCGCATGACCCCCACACAGAACCCAGGATCCTGCCGCCTGGGTCCCGGTTCTTCCAGGAGTCCGGTGTGCCTTCTGCAACCCTGCCGGCGGCCCATGGTCCTGCAACCCAGGCCCTGGTTTCTCAGGGGGTCCAGCGTGCCCCACCGGACCCCCACCCAGGGCCCAGGGCCTTGCGACCTGGGCCCCGGTTCTTCCAGGGGTCCAGTGTGCCCCGCGTGATCCCCTCCCAGGGCCCAGGGCCTTGCGACCCGGGCCCCAGTTTCTCCAGGTGCTGGCGTGCTCCATGCGACCCCGCCCGGGGCCCAGGGTCCTGCGACCCGGGCCCCGGTTTCTCAGGGGGTCCGGTGTGCCCCACCTGACCCCTGCCTGGGGCCCAGGGCCTTGGCATTATCTTCTATGTGATTTTAAAAACAACTATGTAAAGCAATAACTATGAAACTATGTTGAGGGGCTTATTGTATATGAAGATATAGTCTGTAGGATAATAAGAACATAAAGGAAGGAGTTGAAAATGAGCTATTTTGTTGAAAAAGTTTATATATTATGAAGTTAAATTGGTATTAACTTAAAATGGACTGCTTCAAGTCAAAGTGCTAGTTGTCACTAGGAAAATCTCTAAGAAAATAATTCAAAATAGATAAAAGGAACAAAAATGGAGTTAAAATTATAAGCTAGAAAATGCTTTCTTGATACAAAATAAAAACAATGAAGAAATAAAAATGATATGACATGGACCTTAGAAAAATTATAATAAATGCAAATTAAATATATGACCTTATAAAAATTACAACAAATGTATTAAATATTATAATTAAAAGGTAAATATTGGCAAATATATTTTAAGGGTTCTACAAGTTGTCTACAAATTTTAGATTTAAAGTTAGAATGCATAGAAAAAGACATATCATGCAAACAGTCACCCACAGAGAACTGTCTATATTATTATCAGATAAAATAGACTTAAAGACAAAAATCACTAGAGGGACAAAGAAAGGACTTTTTAGTGATAAAAAGGTTAACCCATCAGGAAGATAATTATAAATATGTATGGGTATAACAATAAAACCTCAAAATACATGAAGGAAAAACTTTCAAAATTGAAATAAACAATACATAGTCATAGTTAAAGGGTTCAGCATATCAGTTTCAATAATAAATGGAATGGGTAGAAGATTAACGTGGAAACAAAAGAATTACACAACACTATGAACTGACTACACTTAACAAATATCTATAGCACACTCCACCCAAAGCCAACGAAGTACACATTGCTCTCAACAACACACAAAACGTTTCCCAGGGTAGATCAAATGTAAATGCCAAAATCAAATCTTAATACATCTTAAAGGATTGAAATAATACAACATATGTTCTCTGATTACAAAGGCATTCAGTTATAAATTAGTAACAAAAGAAAATTTGGAACACTCACATATATGTAGAAATTAAAAGAGCATACTTCAGCCGGGCATGGTGGCGCACGCTTGTAATCCCGGCGCTTGGGAGGCTGAGACAGGAGGATCATGCAGGTTCAAAGCCAGCCTCAGCTGGCTTTAGAGACCCTGTTTCCAAATAAAATATGAAATAAGTCTGGGAGTGTAGCCCAGAGTTAGAAGAACCCTGGGTTCCATCCCCAGTACCACCAAAAAAGTAAAAAAATAAAAAATAAATAAAAGAGCACACTTCTTTTTTTTTTCTTGTCTTTTTTGGTGGTACTGGGGTTCTTGGAAACCTTTCTACCTCCAGGCTACACTCCCAGACCTATTTTATATTTTTATTTGGAAACAGGGTCTCTTAAGCCAGTGAGGCTGGCTTCGAACCAGCACGATCCTCCTGTCTCCACCTCCCAAGCGTGGGGATTACAAGCATGCGCCACCACGCCCAGCTAAGAGCACACTTCTAAACAACCAATGGATCAAAAACAAGAAAGAAATCATAGGGAAATTGGAAAATATTTTGCAGTAGGTGAAAAAGAAGATGCAACTGCCAAAAGTCGTAGGATGCAGCTAAGTCAGTGCAAGGTGGGAACATTTATGTGTCTAAACACTCATATTACAAATAGGTGTGATTACTATCATGAAAGTAACCTGAGAGTTAACATCTGTTCATATTTCAAAACCACTGTGGGATTTTTCCGGAATGATTTTTAAGGTGCCTATTGTGGTTATGTATTTATTCATTTAGTTATTGTTTTGAACAAGGTCTCACGAGATTGCTGAGAGTCCAAGTTACTGAGGCTTGTTTCAAATCTGTGATCCTCCTGTCTCAGCCTCCCAAGCACTGGGATTGCAGGTGTGCGCCATCACTCTCACCCAGCTTCTAGTTCTTAAAAAACGTTTCGAATGATGGAAATTCTTTAAAGCTGGAGGTTGCTTATGATTTTTTTTTAAAGCAAAGGTCATTTGGAGCCACATTAGGGAATAAGATGACTGGTGAGTTTAAATGACCCAATTCGGGGTCTCATCAGTAGGTGGTAGTTAAAGAAATCAAAATGATATCCATGGGAGCATTTGCATAGCTGGACAGAGGGCAGGTCCTGAGAAGAATTTCAAATATACTTGAAGCTAAGGAAACATAATTAGAATAAGTATCTAGCTGTAGAGTCTAACTATTATGAGTACGACGGTGATCCCAATGGATAAGGTTTAGGCATATTTCAAAGTAAGTACCCTCAAAGATCCACTAATTATGTATCTCATTGTTTTCAGGCAGTTTTCATTCTTTACTACAATAAAGAGAAATTGGAAATGGTGACGAGGCAGGAATCAAACTAGGAGTATGGTCCTTTAAGACAAGCTTGCTAAGATCAAATGAGTCTATTTTATCTGCCCTGGTCTGATAACAGACCAGATGTCCACACGTCCAGGGATGTGCGTGTATGTGTATAGGTGCACATGTAAACCGTGCTTGACTATTTTTAGTCAGAAAGTCCACGTGCCATTACATGCTCGTCCAAGCTTAAATTTTTGTTCCCCTATCTGCCTCTGCAGTTATGAATAACTAATAAAAATAGCTAAGTTACTACCAGATATAAACTGCCATATAAAAATGAGCAGTATTTTCTACTTGGAGCAAATGGAAACCTCATTGTGCCAACACCCCTCTTATCCTACGCTTTACAGAGTATTATTTTGGAAAATTACAAGCCCCAAAATCCAGGCCCAATAGAAACAGTCGTTGTCTGATTCTTTTGCGATATTAGTAATGTCTTCATGCCGTGAAGCACCTTAACGAAGTGACAGTTTCTGTTTCAAGAAACATTTGGACAAAAGCCACATTTGTAAGATCGCTCACTCCAAGTAAAGGAACTGCCACGTGAGACAGAAGGAAAATGAAAACTGTCATGAGTAAACCTCACTAGTTGGGAGGAGTCCGCAGAAGATGAGCTTGGCAGAGCAGCAAAAACTGCTTCACCCTGGAAACCTGTGAGCTGCTGCTCAGGAGACAAGCTACCAAGCCAATCATAAAATAATAAGGTTTGGGACAAATAAAAGCGTTTTCAGTGAATAACAATTTTTACTAATATAATTATTATATCATTTTCTTTCTGTCTCGTTGTCTCTGTCTCTCTCTTTATTGGGGATAAAACCCAGGGTCATTCTACCTCCAAGCTGACTCCCACAGCCCTTTTTAAGTTTTTTATTTTAAAACAGAGTCTTGCTAAGTGGCTGAGACTGGTCTTGAACCCATAATCTTTTCTCAGCCTCCCTAGCACTAGGATTAAAGGTATGCACCATCATGCCCATCAGGGACTATATTTAAATCATTTTTAAAACCATGCATTATCTTTTGAAACCTTAGAAAAACTTCATCATCTTTTGAAATATAAAGTTTATTAAACATATGGGTAAGTTTGAAATTAGGCAGAATATTAAAATTAATTTGAAAATGATTAAAATTCAGAAAAATTTCAGGTGTGCTTCCAAGTTCTGAGCAGCACTAATCTATAAAAATGGTCCAGGAAATTTACAGTGAACAGGTGTGTGAAAATAATTGAGGGGGAAAAGTTCAGATATTAATTATCAAGAACTGTGAATATCCTTACTGGATTGTTTTCTCTCACACTGTCATATTTTAAGCATAGGTATAAAGAAAATATTTAAAATTATGAATATATGTGGAATAAGACTAATTCCTGTACTCAAGGAAAAGAAAATTCTTAATATTTTATACCTTTAACATCAATCACTTGATGAGACAGGAAAGGGAAGCAAAATAAGATCTAAGTCAAAAGAAAAAATAATTTAGAATATTCTTAGGAGTTGAATAGGTCTTGTCACAGCATTCAAATGTCTCCTTTAAAATCCAACAAAATACACACGCTCAGTGAGCGTCTCTGTTGAGACTTGGGGGGAGGAAAAGAATAAATATGCCAAAAATAAGACCCTAATTTCTACACTTCAGGGACTTACTGTGTAGAGAGGAAAGCTAGATAAGAAAATAAAGTGATACGCACTATATAAAAGAATCATATACAGGATGTAACATGAAAACAAGGAATTTGCCATCAGTCAGAAAGACGGTGAGATCCGATGCTTATCAGGTAGACAGATTAGTGAAGAACATCCCTGATAGAAGATGCAACGACGGGAAAAAGTAGAAAACTTACCAAACGAGCTGTGTGATCTACCCAGGGAGATTTTCAGAACAAAATTCCTTGTTTCTTCTTGCTGCTTATAATAAAATATGAAGAGAGGGAAGGACCAAGGCGGGAGGGAAGGAAGGAGGAGAGAGAAGGAAAAACGTGTGTGTGTGTGTGTGTGTGTGTGTGTGTGTGTGTGTGTTACTAGGGATTGAACTCAGGGCTATTCTATCTCTAAGTTACAATCTCAGCCCTATTGGTTGATTGATTGATTGATTGATTGATTGAAACAAGGTCTCACTAAGTTGCTAAGAGTCTCCCTACACCGCTGAGGCTAACATCAGAACTGGGATCCTCCCGTCTCAGCCTCCCAAGTACTGCGATTACAGCTGTGTGCTACCACACCTGGCGAGAAGGGACTTTTAAACAATAAAGGATTTTTAAAATTTCAACCTCTCTGGATAATAAATGGTGCTACAATTAAGAAATGATTTCCAAGTAAAGATCACACCCAGGGCACTGAGAAGGAGATACAGCCTAACCTTGAAGATAAGAGTTAAAATTCTTTGCTAACACCTCAGAAATAACGAAGTGGATGCATCAAAGAGTCATTTCTGTCAAACAATTGAGCTTCTAAAATTTTTGAAGTTGGAAGAGATCTGTGGATGTTCTTTGTCTAATGGAGTGAATTCCAATAAAACTGGCAGGAAAATCATGGCATTTTTAAAAGGTTCATATTGACAGACATTTCCCACTCAGCGTAATGGCTACCCTCAGACTTCTCGCGAAGCCCAGATTTGTAAAAAAAAAAAAAAAAAAAAAAAAAAAAGGACCAAGAAGTTCATCCGGCACCGGTCAGATTGGTATGTCAAAATTAAGCATAACTGGGACATGATGGTGCATGCTTGTAATCCCGCGCTTGGGAGGCGAGACAGGAGGATCGCGCAGGTTCGAAGCCAGCCGTGCTGGCTTAAGAGACCCTGTTTCCAAATAAAAATATAAAACAGGTCTGGGAGTGTAGCCCAGAGGTAGAAGGGTTTCCAGGAACCCCAGTACCACCAAAAAAAAAATTTAAGCATAATTGGTGGGAACCCAGAGGTATTGACAAAAGGGTGCAGAGAAGATTCAAGATTCAAGGGCCAGACCTTGATGCCCAACATTGAGCACATTCTGCCCAGTGGCTTCTGGTTTACAATGTCAAAGAGCCGCAAGTGCTCTTGATGTGCAACAAATCTTACTTGTGAGCTGAAATTGCTCATGATGTCTCCTCCAAGAACCGCAGAGCCATCGTGGAAAGAGCGGCCCCTCTGGCCATCGGAGTCACCAACCCCCGCGCCACGCAGTGCAGGGAAGAAAGTTAACAAACAGCTCACAAGACTGTGTGCTTAAATAAGTCCACAAAAACTGCCAAAAGATAAAATACAAAAAGGGGGGTTCACATTGTCAGAAACACCATCAGCTTGTACTGAAATAGCCAGAGAGAACATAGAGAGAAAAGAGGACTTGGAACTCTCAAAGTAGACTGAGGAATCTAAGGATGCATACAATCTTTGTCTCTTTCTAATTCTCTCTTTCATGCACACACACACACACACACACACACACACACACACACACACTAGCTTTCATGGAAAAGGGTTATAATAACTCAGGGGATAAACCAAGAGCCCTGTGGATGGAGTCAAAGGCCATGGAAATCATTCCTGGGAGGGAGTAAGACTGAGCTCTAGACATCCACTCTGCTGAATTTCAGAATTGCTATGGACCAGTGAATCTTGTTTGATTCCCCCTTTTCCTTAGTTTTGACCAGGATTATTTTTAGTGGCTGTGCTGTGCATGACCATTGTCTGGTATATGTTTGTGATGGATGAAGGATAATTTCTGCTTTGTTTACATGTGTATGGACCAAGAAGAATTGTATTCCAGGAACCGAACTTAAGGAGCTTCACTTGGCCTGTCTTGTCCGTAATTCAACTTGACATAGAAGGTAAGTGACAGTGATCCTCCTGCCGCAGCCCACTGGGCTCACATTGTCATACAATTCTTCTGGAATAACATTGGAAGCCAGGAATCAAAGGAGCCTGTAGTCTTGGGAGTGGCTCTCAGTCCTGAGAATCCCATTGGTTCCTATGCTCAACCATCTGGAGAGGATGCTGTAACCCTGATCCAAACAGACAATCAGATCTTCCAATCAGAATTGCATGATTTACTTAAGACAGATAACATCATCTCAATCTTGATCAAACTTTCCATGCAATATATTCTCGAGGGCCTAAAAGGCCAGAGATCTGGGGCTTCCCCAGGCTAACATAATGGCTGGTCTATCTGTTGCTTCACCTGCTACTTATCATCCCTAGGCATGGCAGAATTCAGCCTAAACCTTTCTGATGTCTTCTCTGGATTGTCAACTTGAGTGGACTAAAAGATTCCTAATAGTGGGAGACTTGGGGGGTGTTAATGAGGTGATTGGCACATGGAACAGCAGACTGAGGGTGAAGTCCCGCCCTGAGTGTGGGTAGCACTGTCCAATAGGCTAGAGGCCTGCATGGAACAAAGGTTGAGCCTTCCTGAACCTGTGTGTCTGCGGCTGCTGCTCTCCCAAGAATATCTGGCTCCAGCTTCACTCCCACGATGTGAACTTTCCCAAGCAATACTCCAGGGGGTTTTCGGGTCTTTCCATCATGGACTAAGAATGCATCACTGTTCCCTTGTGTTCTGAGCCTTAGCTTGCTAGACTGGGCAGCTGCTAGTTCCCCAACTCTCTGATATGCAGGTGACCATTTGAGACTATAGCTGCAGATGGTGTAAGCCAATTAGATAAATTAGGGTTCTGTTTCTCTAGGGAACCTGACGAACACAACCTTGTTCTCATGGTACCAAATAACCTTGCAGATAGGTTATGGGATCTGGGGAGAGACCTATTGTCTTAACTTGTCTCTAACTACCGGAAACTTTGAATAGCTCCTGAGAAGATCCTAATAGTTTGTGATGGCTCCTTTGTTTAGGTTTGTCCAGGCACAAGGAGTGAGACCCACGTTGGGTGGCCATTATTTTCTGCTGCATGGTGGATGGTTGAGATTCCAGGAAAGGGTTTATTGCTGGTAACTAGGATGGCTGTGTCTGCCAGGAGTTGCCCTCAGTTGTCCTGTCAGAGAAAGCCACTCCCCTGATAGAGTGGCTCCTGAACTTGTAAGAATATTTTGGAGGTCTCTAGAAATAACTGGATGATCTTTGAGGGGCTCAGAATCCCTGAACCCTGCCTGTGTTTGAGGCCATGAGCCAGTTACAGGCAGACTGGTATCTTTCATGAGACCCTATTTGAACCTAGTGATTTCTAAAGAAAACTGATTATCAGATCTTGAAGATGCCCTCTATTAGGAGGGGTAGAACGAAGATATTAGAGGAGGAGCCCCAAGACTACTTGTCTTTCTAGTGAGTCATGATCAAGATGTGTGTTAGGGGGTCCCTTTTCCAAGAAGGAAGTGGGAGGGGGAAGCCGCAAGGGGATTGCAGTGCCCTCCATCCGTGGTGTGGTGAGGGAGACTGTTCCCTCCGCTTTGCCCCCAGAAGAGGCAAAAGGAGGAGCCAGGGAGAAAGAACAAGACTGAGTCTCATCTCCAAGTCCTGGAACTCTAGCACTAAGAATCTACTCCTGGGGAAGGGGGGAGCCATCTGCTGGCTAGGATCCATTTTGAGATTTATTTTGCACCAATATGGAAGAACAGTGAGGTTTCATCCAGTTGGTGAAGAAGTCAGAATGCCTTGTCTGGAGTGTTGAGTGGGAAGACACTAGGTCCCAGAGAAAGGGGGCAGGATGACTTTGTGTGAGAACACAAAGACACCTCTTCCCATACCAACTTGCAACAGGTGTGTTAGAAAATCCAGTGGACCTGTCTCAAGCCAGTGTGAATGGGAGTTCTTGCTTCTAGCGAGCTGATCATGGCTGGGTACTGTTGGTCTGGGTCCAGATGTTGGCACAGTTGTGCAGGTGGCCCTAGGAGCTTCACAGTTGCATCTCCAAACCAAGTACTGATTCCAGAAACTTGCTGCTGCTGCTGCTGCTGCTGCTGCTGCTGCTGCTTGCAGTGGGGCGGAGGCTTCCCACTGATGACCTGCACTGGTAGGCTTTCCAAAGAGGTTCCTCATGGTGCCTAAGGAATGGTCACTGAGCAACATTAAATTGGTTTGAAGTGTTGCAAACTTCTGTCATCATTTATTACCCACTGTTATGCCACTGGACACTTTACCTGCATCTCAGTCAATACTTTTATATTAATAGGAAAAAAAACTCCACCTATGTACCACCATGTTTTCAAATGGAGCCGTTACGTTTCCACCACAGGGCTGTCCTGTCTGGTATTCTGTGGACATCTCTTGAGCCCTGATAAGTGTGAAGCCCCTTGAAGGTGCTATAGATTTCTAATGCCAATTTTTTTAATGAAAATGTTCACATATCATCAGACCCTGTCATAAAGGAGAAAGCTGCTATTGTGCTTGTCAAGTCTGCTTTATTGAATAATTTGCTCATTAACCAAGGGTAAATAAGGTCCATGTTGGTTCTTTCATATGATACATACACATAACTGTTATAGTACATCTTTATAAGGCAAAGAAATACAGCTGAATGCATCTATGGTTGAAAATAAAAAACACACATGATATATGTAATCATCATATTATGAATCCATATTAGTCCTTATCTACATAGATAAATCTTGTAAGAAGGACTCACTGACAGCTATCAGCTGGGATGACACACCAGTCATCCTTGCTGATAGACACACAGGTCTGCTAGCAACATACACACATATCTAACATCTGCACACCCAGGGACTGGATATTTTCTGCTCTCGAATGGGCAGTAGTGGTTGTGATATAAGCCTTCATGGAAGGTGAAACTGCCCATCCACAGACCACTTAGACAAGACATGCCTCACTAAAATGGAGCAAGGAAGCCTATGCAGCACTTCTAATTTGAGAAACTGTAGACATTGAGCTACACAAGAAAGTAGTCTGAGTCCGGGAACTCAGCATCAAATAAGCCCAGCATTGACCATCCTTTAGGACAGAAAGCAATTTGCCTTTCAGAAAAAAAAATTAATTGCTTCTCAGCCTTTTGGCTGACATCCATTGAAAATTAAAATCTCATTTCAAAAAGTCCTTAGTAATGGTGGTATGGGTGGGGGAGGAGAGACTGGCCGGTGCGGTATATGCTTAGCATGTGCAAGGCCCTGGGTCCAAGCCCCGGCACCAAATAAATAAAAGGTCTTTCTTAAAGAGGAGTTTCATGATGGAAAAGATGGACTTGGATTCTAACTTAAGAAAAAGAGAAAGAAATAAGACAATAATAAGAAAGATGGAGCAAATGCAAAGTAGGGAGAAGTGGAGAGACTGGGAAGCAAGCCTCAGCCATGCCGCAGCCCACACAGAAGGCAGAATCGCCAGGGACACAGAGACGAACTGCGTCTAGCCACCGAGGCCTGCCGGGGGCCCGGCCTCTCCCTCTCACTTACACTCCTACAAATGAATTTTCCAACGGAGCTGGCTCACTAGCACCCTTTGCCAAGTGGCCAAGGAATGGGCAGAGGCAGCATCGAGAACAACAACAACAACAAAAAGGAATGCAATAAAGATTTTCATTGCTTGGTATAAAATCCATATTTTGATTCTAAAACGAGAAAAAAAAATTGCCATGCTAATTGCCATAAAATGGATGAAAATGTATGTACAGACACATCTTTCCAAATATTTTCATGTGAAAGTATTCCTAAACCTGGGGCAGCATGCCTATTTACATTTTTAAGGAACCAAAAGCAATTAGTCTTGATTTTTTTTTCCAGACAAAAAGCAACTAAAACGCAAATCTATGACTCTGGACAGATAGGTGTCTGACCCCCTTTCAAGGTGGAAATCATCGCCCCGAGTTGATTCAGATGGGAGCCTCTTTCAAAGGTTTTTATGTGGCGCATGGGAACAAGAGACCTTTTCTCCCTGGTTTTAAAATATCAGTAGATGCTGTGTAATGTTTGGTGTCTCTTCCAAATCACACAAGTGGCTAGGCTTCCTTCTTAAAAATCTTCAGTTTTATTTCTCTCCAGACAGACAGATGTGCCACATCAGGGCTTAATTTTCTCCATTTGCTAAAGAAACAGGAACTTCCTGGTGAGAGTGCACAAAGCTCTATCATCCATCCAGAGGGTGGAGGAGAAATAGCGCCTCTCAAAACCTGATGACTTCTTGGAAAAATTGATCACAATGTGCTCAGTCTAGCCAGACTCCGATTCTCTGAGTCCATGCTTGCATCTGGTTTGATCCTCCAGCTTTGCAAAGCCCCCTTTCTCCCACAGAGCAGCAGCCAAGTTACAGGCTCTGATGCAAGGAGCAGCCACATATGGGCATGGAGTAAAGGGACAGGAGGAATGCTAGACTGATAATCTCCCCTTCCAAGTAACCCTACACTGTAATCATCAGCTCTGCAAAGCAGAGTATCCTCAGCTCTCCTATAAAAGGCGCCCCACTGGCATAAGGAGCCCTTCCCGTCCAAATGTAGAAATTTAACTACAAATTCAAACAGTATAGCTATTCCCAAAGCAGAGTCTTCTTTCTAAGCCTCAGAAAGAAAAAAAACTAGAATAAAAAATCACGCCCACTAACTATAGGGTCATCAAGTAGATTATCTGGCAAAGAGATCATGCCTGTCTTTGACCTAAGCTGTCCCTTCCAAGCGCAGCAGAGCCTGAGGAGTGTGGACCTGCCAACGTGAGTCAGAATGGAAGCTGGATGCAGGATGGACGTCCTGTGAAAGACCTTCTGCCCAAGCCGCTTGAGAATCCACGCTGCAGGACCGCAAGCGCCCTTCCAGCGCGGGGTTTCAAGTCAGACCCTTGTGTCCTATTTAGCATTTGAGTGAATGCCAGCTCTCTGCGGTCTAGGAGTATTAATGCATGCACTGCCTTGTATTTTTCCAGACTCAATGAATAGCATCAGCTAAACATAGCACGGTAATATAACACTTCAGTCACAGGGCTGTGTGTGTACGCATGTTTCTTTTTTTTTTTTTTTTGAAGCTAACTAAACATTTTAAGCATAGTCACATAACAGGCGAATGAGAAAACAACAACCTTGAATAAATGCATAGGCCAAAAGAAAAAATAAATGCTTCATAATACAAAATCAAAGGCTGAGAAAAGTAGGGTTTTTTTTATTGCTAGCATGACCATGAAACTGGTACACCACCCTTATTGAATTACACAGGTCCCTCTGTCTCTGGGTGTTATGCATGGTTATTCATGGGCATGCTGTAAGGATTCCGTGGGTGCATATGAGAGAGAATGGAGAAGAGCCAATGTGAATTAAATCTGCCCTCACTGAGAGGGTCACCAGATGGTTACTATGACCATCATGGCTATTGTGACAACCAAAAACTAGAAAGATTTATGACTGAAATAATAAGGGTATTATTATAGCTGATCTCGACCCAAGAGTTATTTGGAAATGGAGCTGTGAGGAAAGTTTCCAAGGCTGGGTGGTGAGCTCGGAGTTGAGTGTGCACTAGGACTCAGTGGGGCTTTGCATGGTCTCTTTTTCAGAGGAAATTATGCACAGCCCCAGTGCCTTTCTGTGCGGAAATACTGCCTACAGCAGCAGTATGTCCCTTACTAAATAACCCAGGCCATGGCTTGCCAGCTTGGGAATAAGAAACTCGCACCTGGAAATCACTGTCATGCATAAAGAGTGAACAAGCAGAGAGGGCCCCTCACCTTCTGTGTCTGGCTGCTGTCTCTTTCCAAACGCCGAGCCCCTTAGACTCTGCATAGGTGTTATCATTGGTCTTTAGAGATGTCTGTGTTAACCCAGAAACTGGAGAACTACTTCCGGGTCATGACAGTGGAGGCAGCCAATCAGGGTCCTTCCTAGGGTGTGCTTCCCAACTCTTCTCATCGACAACTGGCACTTGAGGAAGGCCCTCCGGACGGTCGACATTCTAAAGGTTGTAATTTCAAGGACTAACCATAAACAGATACCTTTTGCAGTTCTGGGAATGCTTCACTCAGAAAACTGCCCCTGGGGTGAGAACCAGGAGTGTCAGAAAGGGCATGGCGTGAAGTTGAAAACAGATTCAGCTACTTGGAAGAAACTGGCACTCCAAGAGGGGGGAGACTTTAGAACAAATGGAAGACATGATGGCTGCTACTTCTTGCTTTAGACTTCAAAGAAGACTTACGTTCCAGCAAGCAAATTGTTTGTCCATCGAATTCACCTGATTTCAGACCAAGTCCACATGAGAAGTGTTGCTCAAGGGTATGCCGGACATCCAGTTTTTCTGGAGCTGCAGTCACCTTTTAAGAAGCATTGTTTAATGTCTGGAAGCTGTTTCTCCCTCTAAGTGTATCCTCCGGGTTTTTAAATCTCAAATAGAACTTAAGTGTGGTTGCTCTAGTAATCTGAGAAATAACAAGACATAATGCACATCTTGCCCCAGTGATTAACAACAAGAAAAACAAACAAAAAAAAACTCAAGAAGACATGGGGAAGGAAGCATCTTCCCAGCGTGGGCTACATGGGATGTAGGGATCTGTCTGAGTCCCCAGGGACTGGCTTCGGCGCCTCCCCCCAGGGCAAAGGCACTCCAAGTTCAAGTTCAGGTTCAAGAACTCTCCCGGCGCACACCCTCCCAGTCACCATGGAGGTTAAGGCATCAGAAGTGCTGATTTTTCCAAAAGTCTTTTCAAAGCAGCAGCAACCGCAGCAGTTTCCCTGCAAAGCAAACAAAATATGAATCTTGTTAATTCAGCAGGACTTTAAAAATTGTAATTAGTTGGTTGTGTCCCTTAGGAAAACCACAGATGACTTTTTTTTTTATAATAAATGTGTGTGTGAAAGAGAGAGAGGAAAAAAACAAAAAAAGGAGAGGAAAAAGAAACCTCTTGACAGATTCCACTGCTTACCAGAGTTGAGTTTTTTAAATTTTATTTTAAGTGTATGCAAGATATTTTAGCACTGTTTGCAATATGGAGGGACAAGGCCTCTTTGTTTCATCTGAAGCGCAGCCACTCCTGAATCGTGGCCACTGGTCAGCTCGATCCCAGCATCAAAGTGAGAATACGGGTCAGGCAGGGAATACGGCTGTCTCTCGGTAGCCACTGGGGTTCATTCCAGGACCCCGCGTAGATACCAGTATTCACAGACATTTAAGTCCCTTACCAAAAATGGCTTGAACCCAGGAGCATGCTACCTCTAAGCTATACCTCAAAACCTTTATTATTTATTTATGTACTTGTTTATTTATTTGCTTGTTTACTTATTTATTTGTTCATTGAAACAAGATTTTGCTAAGTTGCCAAAGGTCTCTCTAAGTTGCTGAGGCTGGCCTCGAACCTGCAATCTTCCTGTCTCAGCCTCTCAATGACTGGGATTACAGGCGGGTACCACTGCATCAGTGAGCATTTTCACAGCAATAATCTGAAGACTTGACCATGTAACCTAAGGGAAAGAAGATTTATTTGTCCACGGTTTCCTTAGGTATTTGGGGGTTCAGTCCGTGTGAGGCCGTGGACTGCGGATCGCGGGGGATTCTGGTAGAAAGTAAAGAGAGAGAGGACACAGAGATTTCCTCCTCTCATCATGGAAGCCAGATGCAAGAGAGTGGGAAGGGAGGAGGAACCATATACCACCTGCAAGGCCGCAGCCCCAGAGACCCACCTCCCCCAGCCACACTCCACCAGCTCAGGCCACCACCCATCACAATGGACTTATCCTCTCATGACTTAGCCATATCAAAACTAAATGCTAATCAAGGGGCTCTTTAGGGAACATTCTATATCTCAACTATAACAACCACCATGCGTGACTCTCCTGTATGCTTGAATCCATCTTTAGATGACCAATGACACCTAATACAGTTTGAATGCTATGCAGACAGCATTTTATACTCTATTGCTTAGGGGATGACAATAAGGAAAAATCAATATAACATTCAGCACAGGCACAGTTTTGAATCTGAAGACTCAGAGCCGTGGCTTTGGAAGGTCTAGCGTATTCCCATTTGCCCCGGGACCGCTTTGGACCCCGAGCCCACACATCGCGGGCTGAAATCGTTCCTGTGGGTCTGGGGAGGGGTCCTGAGTTTATATCTCATAGGCTGGCAAAAGATAGAAGGGAGCAACGAACGGCACACCCGCCAGGTTGAACTTTGGAGAGTTCCCAGGGCGCATCAAGAAACCTCTAACAAATTGAAGGAGAATTATATGCCTCAATTTACATTATGGAGTATGCTTTATTCATAGGGCCTGGAACTCTTTCTGTTTTCCCCAGGCATCATCTTCAACCGCTAGATTTTTAAAATCAATATTATCTCAAATTTGGTTTCACTCATAATACATCTTGCCAGAAACCTCATCTCAGCCTGGCAGGGAAAAGTATGGTGAAGAATGACTTTTTTTTTTTTAACTTTTCACATGAGTTTGCTCCCAGTGTTAGTATCCTAAATTAGGTTTAATTTCGGATGTCTAACTATAATGCACTAAGAATTTTTAAACTGTGAATCAAAAGAAAAACCAAGAAGTGAAATAATTTAAGTACTTAAAAAATAAATAAAAAGGTAAAGGCTGGAGGGATAGCTCAGTGGTAGAGTGTGTGAGGCCCCAGATTAGATCTCCAGAAAAAGGGTAAGAAAGTAAACAAGGAAGTACCTAGATTGTGTGGATCTGAAGTGATACTTCCTTGGCCTGCGGTGGTGAGACTCAGCTGAATTCCTGTAGCCAAATGGGGCTGGAGGAAAACAGTGAGAAACAGCCCAGAGAGGTCTCACCATGCACTTACAGAGAAGGTCCTAGCTACCCGCGCCAGGGTGCCCAGGCTGCCCTCTCTGCCCCCTGTGTAACTATCACCACAGGGCTGCTGCTGTCTTCCGTGGCGTTGGGTGGAAGAACTCGACTCCCTCCCACCCCCATTTCCTCCCCATCCTTTCCCCGACAGACCCTGGCCACAGGCCAGCCTTGGAATGCAACCCCCTGCCACCCAGTGGATTTGTTCCCACGGGGCCTCCATAGTGACTCCAGTGCTTCTGGTGGGAAGGCGGTTTGTGGCAAACCCTCTGGGTCTGTGGTGGCTGGGGACAAACTGCTTGTGGGGGTTAGGGCGAGGAGAGGAGAGGAGAGAAGCAGACACAGACACGGCCTGGCTCTGAGGAGACGCAGAGAAGGCATGTCTCAGGCATGTCACCCGGGCCTGGGGCCAGGAGGGTCTTTCAGACAGAAACACCTCCTATGCTTCCCCATTTTGACAAGCATGGCCCTTGTAAACAGAAGGTACAGGCCTTGTGAGGAGATACAGCATTTCTTTATCCATTCATCTGTAGATGGACACCTAGGTGGGTTCCATAATCTGCTACTGTGGTTTGTGCTGCTATAATTGTTGAAGATACCAGAAGACTTGTGGAAAGAATTTTGGGAGGGAAGAGGGAGAGGGATGAGGGAGGACTTAGGAAGGAAACCCTTCAATAATGTTATTGTCTCTATATGAAGGTCTAACTACCAATCTCACCAACATGTATGAGGAAGGAGGGGGTGGGGTGGGGTATAGAAGGAAATATACCAAGTTCTGTGTGCGTATATGTCTCTGTCACTCTGAACCTCACCATGATGTAAAATCACAATGCACTGATAAAAGTACAAAACATTAATTTAAAAAGTACAAGCCAGCCGGGCGTGGTGACGCACGCTTGTAGTCCCCATGCTTGGGAGGCTGAGACAGGAGGATCGCACGGGTTCGAAGCCAGCCTCAGCTACTTTGTGAGGCTCTCAGCAACTTAGTGAGACCCTGTTTCCAAGTAAAATATAAAATAGGTCTGGGAGTATAGCCCAGAGGTAGAAAGCCTCTGGGTTCCACCCCCAGTACCACACACACACACACACACACACAAAAGGTACAAACCAGTCAGGCGTGGTGCACACCTGTAATCCTTATACTTGGGAGGCTGAGACAGGAGGATCCCAAGTCAGAGGACAGTCTCAGCAAGTAGTAAGATTCTCATCAATCTAGTGAGACCTTGTTTTTAAATAAAAATAAAATAGGGTTGGGGGTATAGAGGTAGAATTCCCCTGGGTTCAATCCTCAGTGACACACACACACACACACACACACACACACACACGCACACACATACAAACACAAACACACACACAAGTACAAGCCTCTTGTTGACTGTTTGGAGGTTTCTAAATAAGTGATAAGAGTGACCTTTATACAGAAGGTCAAGTGCAAGGTTGATTTATTCCTACCCCATTTTATTCTACAAAATATTTGAGCTTGCTTATAAGAATACATCCAACCAAACATACCAATAAAAAAAATACAGGTTAGAATGAAGGAGGAAGACCACTGAGGGGTGGGACTTGTGTAGCATGCACCAGACTCTCCTCAGTAATGCAAAATATATACATATTTATACTTTTATTATAATATTTATATATTTTATCTGGGCAGCATGAAAAAATGTAGATTCGCATATCAGAGACCTTGTGCAATTGTTAAAATTCAGCTACAAAAATGACTTTGGACTTGCTGACCAGGACCAGGACTTGCTGATCTGCTGGAGGGTCAGTGGGCCCCTTACATGGAATAAATCTTGGGATTTTTAAAAGTTCCTCTTCATCCGTACACTGTTCCTTCTCCAGTCTTCTGCTATAGAGAATACCTGGAGCTATGTTGTTGAAGTAAAAGAAGGTATTCATGTGTAGAACTATCTCTTAATAATTTTAACAAAGTGTTTGGGAGGCCAAGACAGGGGAGAACAGGTTTGAGGCCAACCTTTGTAACTTAGTGAGGCCAACCTCAGCAACTTAGCAAGACCCTATTTCAAAATAAAATATAAAATAGGGCTGGGGGTATATCCCAGAAGTAGAATGCCCCTGGTTTCCATCCCCAGAATGGCAAAATAAATAAATAAATAAATAAATAAATACCTAAAAATAATAAAATTCCAACAGAATTCTAGGTGCAGCAGAAAAGAACATATGTGAGTTTTCACAGAATGATGTTTCTCAGGCTAAGAGAGCAGGGCCAAGGTCCTAGGCAGCTCAAGAGAGAAAAAACTCGGGCTTTATCTTCCAAGACTCCAGAGAGAACCATGCTCAACCAGACCATTTCCTAACTGCCTGGCCTTGGGTGACTTACTTAGTTGGAGTTCCCGAGATTCAGTTTCTCCATTTATACAAAAGATAATAGCATTCCCTCTGATCACACACAATTGTAAGGGACCGAAGACCTGGGACATTTTCTATTAGACTAGAGCCTACTGAGCTAATAATAACTGAGCTTCCTGCCACGTACGGGGGCTCTGGTGGATTGTCTCATTACAGCCTCTCAATGAGCTTAGGCTGTGAGGTTATCCCTGCCCCTCATGTCAGGGCTGAGCTCGCTCACTGGAAAGTGGCAAAGCCGGGGTGAACACAGGAATCTGAATCCAGGACTCCTCCAAACACACACCCATAACACATCACCCTGCTTCCTATAATACCTGAGTGAGAAACATTATATGCTTCCTGTGTTCCTCTCACTTAACTCTTTTTGGTTTGTTTCAGTACTGGGGATTGAACCTATGGGCATTCTACCTCTGCGCTATACCCTCAGCCTTATTTATTTATTTATTTATTTATTTATTTATTTATTTATTTATTTTACTTTGAAACAGCTGCTGAAGGTCTCCTAAGTTGCTGAGGCTGGCCTCCAACCTGCAGGCATGTACCACCACACCTGGCTCACTGAAGTCTTAAACAAGCTCCTCTTCAGGAAAAGATCAGACACAAGCAGAACACATTATCGAGATTGCTTGAATCTGTGTTTTTCTGGCTTGCAATTTTCAATCAGCCTGAAACGAGTAATTCTCTTTGCTTTTTGAAAAAAAAAAAAAGAAACAAAACAAAATTAAAATCTGACCAACCTTTCAGATGGACACCTTCCGTAGACTATTTAGTTACGAGGTCCTGAGCGCCAGAGCCGCCATTCTTCTTCTTCTAGGAAAACCAGAAGACATTTGGGGAAAGGTTAGGTCTGTTTGTATCAGTTCCTAACATGTTATGTAAACATATAAAGACTCAATGGTTTGCTTTTGAGTAGAAAACACCCTCAAAGAATGTTCTGTACACTAACTTGCAGAAGACCCTGGCAGACTCTTAGTCTCACTCCAGCTGCTCTCCATCCTCCGCTATCACCACACTCCTTACTTCTCACTGAAGGCCAGGTCCATGCACTCTGTGCCCAGCCAGGCACGCTTTACTCTCATGCAGGGGCATTTTGTCAAAAGCCACGTCATCGTCAAAGCCAAGAGCCAGCACTTGTGACACTGGGGCTGCAGACATGAGTCACCCACAGCCACGGTCTCCAATCCAGTGGTCAACGGTGACATAAGTGCCACAGAAAGATCCAAGATGACAGATAGAACCTTTGGTTTGGGAATCAGGAAAAGCCGTGGTGATAAAGGAGGTGGTATTTAACAGCCCAGATTGGTAGGACTGGGGCTAATGAGCAAGGAGGAGTATAGATGAGACTGGAAATAAGAGTTTGGGAGATATTGGAGCAACCGTGACTGCGGTCACACCTGGGTGTGGACATGGGGGATGTGTGAGAATTTCCCTCTCAGGTTGCTATAGTTTGGATTCTTTTTTTTCTTTTTCCTGGTACTGGGGATGGTACCCAGGGTGTTGTACCTCCGACCTACATCCTCAGCCCTATTTTTTTAATTTTTTATTTGAAACAGGTTCTCACTGAGTTGCAAAGGGCCTCACTAAGTAGCTGAGGCTGTCTGCAAACCATGATCCTCCTGTCTCAGCCTCCCAAATGCTGGGATTCCAAGCGTGTGCCACCACGCCTGGCTGGACCTTAACTATACCCCCAAGGCCTGAATGTTGAAGGCTTGGTTTTCAGGGTGGCGCTATTGGGAAGTGGTGGGACCTTTAAGAGGCGGGGTCTGGGGAAGGTTCTTTAGGTCATGGGTGGGGCTGTGCTCTTGAAGGGGATTTTGGGACCTTGGCCCTCTCCTCTTCCAGTTGCTCTCAGGCCTGGAGCTGAGTGGTTCTTGGCCAAGCGCTCCCCGCTATGATGTGCTTCCTGACCACAGGGCCCAAAACAACAGGGGCGATCGATGGTGGACTGAAGCCTCAACAACTGTGAGCTAAAATCACCTTTGTCTCTTTATAAGTTATCTCGGTGTTTCTGATAGTGAAGCTGACTAGTCCGAGGAGTAATATGGCCAGGGTTGTAATTAAGAAAAGAGTGGAGATTGGCTATCAGATCACGGGTGTTTTATTAGTTCATTGAGAAAAGAACACAATCTGAGATCGGAGCATAGAAGAGAAGAAGCGTAGAAAGTGTCTTAGTTCTGGGAGAAGAATAAAAACACTGTCATGAATATATTTATTTTTCAGATTTCCTTCCTCTGGCCCCAAAGCATTAAGGGATTCTGTAGGAGATCCTAATGGAAACATTAGCTCTAATAGATTCATGGGGTACTTTGCCCCACCCCAGGTGAAGGCTATTTTTTTTTTTAATCTCTATTTTTTACATTTTCATGGTGTTATAGCCTCAAATCATAATGTAAATCCTGGTGATAGTGACCTACGTTTATGCAGTACTTGGTGGGCTTTCTTCAGGCTCCTTTCCCAATTTTCCGCTTCCCCATGTGGAGTATTGAGATTGCGATTGGTATCCTCACCTATGTAGACAGAGTCGATGGAAGCGATTTCTTCACTGATCCTCCTTCCCCCCAACCCTTCCCCTAGTTCCTGTCTAGTTCCACTTCAGTTTCTCCTCCATTATCTGCAGTCCCTCTGGTGTCCCGATTACTCCCTGGCTTCCGCACAGGACAGAAAACACACGATCCTTCGGTTTCTGTGGCTGGTGAATCTCATTAACGTAATGTTGTCCAGGTCCACCCACTTTTTTGAAAACGAGATAATTTTGTTCTTCCTTATTGCTGAGTAGAATTCCATTGTGTGTCGACCCTGTAATTTTGTAATCCATTCATCTGTTGATGGACACCTACGAAGGATCCATAATTTGTGAAAGTCTGTTTCTTATGGAAGATGGGTTATATGTAGATGCCTTGGGACATAAGAAAGGCTAAATCCAGCCAGGCGTGGAGGCGCACCCTTGTAATCCTAGCATTTGGGAGTCTGAGACAGGAGAATAGCGGTTTGTGGACTGTCTTGGCTACTTAGTGAGGCCCTTTGCAAGTCAATGAGACCCTGTTGTAAAAATAAAGAATTAAAAAAATAGGGCTGGGGGTGTAGCTTGGAGGTAAAATACCCCTGGGTTCAATCCTTAATACCACAAAAAAGGAAAGGAAAGGAAAAGAAAGGAGGGAGAAAGGAAAGAAGGAAAGAAAGAAGAAAGGAAATAGAAAATTGGGGCCGAAATGATAAGGAGTTTGGGCTCAGGACTAAATTTTCATCATATAGGTAAATTCTTATTTTAGAGAACATATCAGAACCAAGATTACTCCAAAAATAAGTCTTCTGGGGAAAAAATTAGTCTCAAATAATTCCTAATTCAATTTTGAAATACTCCAAGATCTGAAGCTTTTTGAGTTTCAGTATGACACCATACATGAAATATTTCACCCTGGCCCTCATGTGATGCATCACGGTTGAAATACTGGTACAGAAAAATATTGGATAAAATTACCTTCAGGTTATATGTATAAGTGTTCAGACTGGGTTCCATTCCCAAGATAACTCATTATCTATGTCCAAATATTACCTCCCCCCAAATTCTTAAATCTAAAACACTTCTGGTCCTAATCTTTTGAAATCAAGTATACTCAACTTGTTTCTTTTTCTTTTTTCTTTTTTTCCTGGGGATGGAGCCCAAGGGCATTCTACCTCCGAGATACACCCCCAGCCCTATATTTTAGTCCTTTTATTTTTGAAATAGGGTCTCAACTGAGTTGCAAAGGGCCTTGCTAAGTAGCTGAGGCTGTCAGTGAACTGCGATCCTCCAGTTTCCGCCTCCTGAATGCTGGGATTACAGGCGTGGGCCACCACGCCCAGCCTCCCAATTTGTATTTTATTGAAAAATAAAGCATATGAATTAGATATTGTTTTTAGGAAACATCAAATATGTACAGCAGGAGAATGGCTCCAGAAACCTAGTTCAGGCGCCCTTCTACCAGCAGGATAGTGATGTAGAAAAGTACGTCCCAGATCCCAAGCGTACCCTCCAGTCCTTAGCACCCATTTCACAGGGTTGGCACGAGGGTTACATGAGTTAATTTATAAAGCAGCCACAATGGGGCCTTCCACCTTCCACCATGCTTCATAATTATAACTTCAATGATAATGAGGTTTATACAAGATAATTTGTATGTTTTTAAAAAATCATCGCTACCCTTGAAATACCTAATTCACCTCAGGGACCATCCGTTGGATGGGTTAGCCAAAAGGTGATTTTGTTGTTGTTGTTGTGACATGGCTTAAAAAAATATTTTTAAACACTTTTTAAACTGGATAATAGCATTAATTTTCTGCTGTGGTTCCCATATTGTCCTGCCACGTCAAAGCGTACTTGGACACCAATGAGCTTGGATAAAAATACATTGGTGGAAAATGAGCTGAAAATAGGTCGGTCACCCTAATAAGCGGTTTATGCGGTCTGGGTGAGGTACCGGCTAGGTAATAAGTCTATTTTTACTTGGCATTGGTACCAATTATCAAGGAAAGGTATATTCAGACACAAATAAAACTCAGAGCTGACGCTGAATTTAGAAGTAGACTTAATTTCAATAAAAATTGGATGTGGAAAAAATGAGTACCTGAAGCCAACTCATTCTAAGGTTGGTTGCTCAAGGAAAATGCTTTATTTCAAACCCAGGGACTAGGAGGATGAGGAGAAGGGGTGGAGAAAAGCAAAATGTGTCAAGTGCGTGCGTGGTGCTGGGGTCAGGGTAGCCCTGGACCTAATGGATGTGTGGGTCATTACCTTCCCAGCCCGAAGGCACAGGCTGCCTGGCGCCTGTCTGTGCATCTTGCCCAGGTAAACATCCTGAATGCTGAGCATAGTCACTTAAATGTTAAGCATCCATTTCTGTGTTCTTTCTAGAATCCACAATTAATTTGGATGGAAACAACAGGGAGAAGCCAGTTAAAAGACTTCTGTAGCAATTCAAGGGACAGATGTTTCAGACCAGGGTAACTGTGGGGACAAAAGGAACCAGACAGGTTCCAGAGATAACTAATTAGGAGATATAATGCACGGAGCCTGGAGATACATTCAAGAGGGGATGTGGGATTGGGAGGGGGAGGAAACAAAGAAGATGTCTAGGGTCTGGTTCCTGGAACTCAATTGGCAGCCTTCGCTGGGAGGATGGCTGAGGATGCGGGGAGGTGGAGAGAGAGGAGCTGGGCTTGGGGCTGAGAAGAGCCAAGTGGAAACATCTAGTACCCAGGGTTATATATGCATAGGAAGCTTGGGAAAGACATCTGTGCCTAAGAAACAGATAAAGGAGCCGGGTGTGGTGGCGCACGCTTGTAATCCCAGCATTCGGGAGGCTGAGACCTGAGGATCGCGATTCGCGGACAGCCTCAGCTACTTAGTGAGACCCTCTGCAACTCAGTGAGACCCGGTTTCAAAATAAGGAATAAAAAATAGGGCAGGGGGTGTAGCTCGGAGGTCGAATGCCCCTGGGTTCCACCCCCAGACCCGCAAAAAAAAAAAAAAAAGAAGAAGAAACAGATAAAGGAGTCAGTCAGAATGTAAATGGCAAGGTAATGGGAATAGAAAGAGTTCCACTGTAAGAGGTTAGTACAGAGCATGGGCTCCATTTTTCTCAGCAGATTCTTCAGCCTTTAGTCTATGTAAAAGTCTCCTTCACATATACTTATATGGACACTGGGACCAAGCTAAGAGGGTTAAGATTTGGTGCTCAGAGCAGAGTGAATCAAGTAATCAGAGAATTCTGGAGAATTGTTTCAAGGAGACATTTTCCTGAGTGTACATTGAACATGTCTTCTCCAAAACTTTGTGTGTGTGTGTATGTATGTGTATATATATATATATATATATATATATATGTGTGTGTGTGTGTGTGTGTGTGTGTGTGTATACATACACACATGTACACATATATGCATGTACACTTACACATACATATGCACATGCATAATGCATAGGTACATACCTGGGACATATATATGTTTGTGTGTGTGTACTACTCATACATATATGAACTAAGTATATTTGGGAGAGCATATATATCATATTTTTATAAGGATATAATATATGATCAGGTTATATGTGTATATGTATAATATTAAGCTGCAATTTTATAATAGATGCACTCTTTTAATAAACTTAGTGAACAGTTTTGCTAAAAATAATACGCTGTTAAACCATATATAAACAGTATACTTGACATTCATTTTTTTGAAACATGAAATGTCTAATAAAAACATTTGAAGGAATTTAACACAGGCATGAGATTTGAAGGCTGCAAGAGAAGCACTGGCAGCAACCCCACTGAAAGCTAAATGACTGTGACATCTGATCATCAAAAGACAGGCAGACAGGAGAAGAGGACGGACAAGAGCAAGGAGCCTAGGTTACCTGTGCGTGGAGTCTGGAGAGGAGCTTGTGGTCTGACAACCAGGGGTGCTTGAGAGCTTCACTGGCGCTTATTCTCCAACTAGAGGGAAATTTAGAGACTTATTAGTAGGAACACACCAAAAGAGACTTGTCTCTGCTATTTGGCTGTGGTCACTGCTTTTGGTAGACCAGATAGCCAAATGTCAAGTCCACAGTTTAATGAACTTTACAATGAACATTACAATGTCAGTGTCTTCTCTGGAATTACATGCTAATGATGAAGACATAGAGGCCATCACACCCTATCAGGGCTACAGCATTGGCAAGAGGTGCAAGACAAATGACCAAAATTCTTGTTGGTAACTAAACATCTACTTCCAAATACATGAAGCCACTTTTGTTATATAACATCTGAGCCTCATAAATTGACCTTTTAACAGACAGTAGAAGAGTAAATCCTGTGTGTGTGTGTGTGTGTGTGTGTTAATGAAGATTGAACCTAATAGTATTCTACCTCTGAGATATACTCCCATTCCTATTTTATTTTTTTATTTTAAAACACGGTCTCACAAAGTTACTGTGTGCTGGTCTGGAACCACACCTGACCATATATTGTTTTACTATAGTCAGAACAACATGCTGCAAGGATTCTTTACTATTATTATTATTATTATTAATTATGATACTGGGGATGGAACCCAGGGGCATTTTTGAGCCACACCCCCAGCCTTATTTTTTATTCTTTATTTTGAAACAGTCTCACTGAGTTGCAGAGGGCCTCACTAAGTAGCTGAGGCTGGCCGCGAACCAGGATCCTCCTGTCTCAGCCTCCCAAATGCTGGGATTACAAGTGTGCACCACCACACCCACCTTGATTCTTGATTATTACTAAAGCAATTTACATATTAAGTCTTTGAACTTTCTAACCAAACTTAGAAGAATTATAAAGATAAAGAGATAAAGTTAACGTCAATATTAAGGAAGACTATGTTCGATCTTTTACAAAGAAACTATGTCCTTTTGGAGCTAGAAAAGGTTTATACAACTTAAGGAAATGATATGAGGAAGAATAATAGATGTTATGTTCTAATTTGAAGCTTTATAAACTAGTTTGTTGTGCTAATGAGTATCAGATTAAAATAACCTTTCAAGCCCGGGTGGTGGCGCACGCTTATAATCCCCGCACTTGGGAGGCGGAGACAGGAGGATCGCACAGGTTCCAGCTGCGCTGGCTTAAGAGACCCTGTTTCAAAAAAAAAAAATTAAAATAGGTCTGGGAGTGTAGCCCAGAGAAGGGCTTCTAGAAACCCCAGTACTACCAAAATAAATAAATAAATAAAAATAAAATAAAATAACCTTTCAAAATAAAATGAAAGGGGACCATCTTCAATTTGCTTCTGAAAAAATACCAAGTAGCTCCAAGCTGTCACAATGCTTCAGTCTATAAAGTTGAGTCAGTTTAATTGCGTTGTTTGATAATAAATATTAAAGTGTAAGAGTTGAAGAGGTGAATCTCTAGTCAGTGAACGTGTTCACAACATCACCATGAAGGACCTAAACAGAGCAGTTATTAATAAGTTAAAAAAAAAAAACTTCACCTCTACCAACCTCAGATGGAAATGCAATTTGTGACCTCTGATTAATATTAGACACTGTCAGCATCAGATCCCAGAGCATTCCAATAGCTCAAAGTGCCTAAAATATGATTATTCCAGCACTCTAAAGCCAAACTTTTCAAACCCTAACAATAACATTGTACTCATAATTAGACTTTTATAACAGTTCAGGTTTATTTTTGTACTCCAGGCATTTATTGTATGATGATATTATTGGATTTTGGCTTTAGCTTCGTGCTAGTATCAAAAGACTAAGACTAAGCCAGTTGCCTAAATATTATCAGCTGTTTCTTCGGTATTAATGGAAGCCTCAGACTGCAGGAGTGTGCAGGGCAGACACCGAGTGCAATGGGCCTGCCTGCCCCCAGGGGCCGCTCTGCCCAGCCTCAGTTTCTTCATCGGGGAGCTAATGGTGGTTATGTCTACATACCACAGGATTATCCAGAGATTAAATAAAATGTACAGCCGGGCATGGTGGCGCACGCTTGTAATCCCGGCGCTTGGGAGGTGGAGACAGGAGGATCGCGCAGGTTCGAAGCCAGCTGCGCTGGCTTAAGAGACCCTGTTTCCAAAAATAAAAAAATAGGTCTGGGAATGTAGCCCGGATATAGAAGGGCTTCCAGGAACCCCAGCACCACCAAAAAATAAATAAAATAAAATAAAAAATAAGATGTAAAAGTGTGTGTGTGTATGTGTGTAACATTATATATATACATATATATATACATATGTATGTATGATAGGTTCACAATAATTGTGAATTTCTCATCCTCCAAACTTTGATAGGGTTGGCATTTTCTATCTGTTCATGCACAATAATAATAATGCCCTTGGCTGATCATTGTGTCTTTCCACTAAGGATAAAGAAAATCACTATTTGAGTGGTCCCTCCTCTTGGACTGATGCTCTTAGGCTGGCTAAGTCCTCCTCAGTCTAGGGACTCAGTTCTGGCCCTAGCTAGGCATTAATCATATTGTACTTTTTCTTCTTAAAAAAAACCCATCTCTTCTTTTAGGTCACAAGTTTACTAAAGCAGGGACGGGACTTTATACCTCTGTCCTCAATGCTCTGACACGTGTCCTGGAGTACAGTAGAGGGTCAGTTGAGTGTTTGGATGAAGGAATTTCCCACCGAGCTCCCTGTCAACCTGCTCCCCATATTGTTTTCCCCACGCCCCACAGAACCCCCCTTCCTATTGATTTGTGGTCGTGCTTATTAATGGGCCCAAAAGCCATAAAGACAATAAAACAACAAAGCGAGTATTATTGGCTCTGAAAATCTCAAATACTATCTACCATTATATGGTTTAGGCATAAAGCCATCGGAAACAGTGTGTCTGACAGATTAATTACAATATCCCTCTCTCTCTCTCTCTATGATTCTAAAATGCTGGCCCCTATATTTCAACATTATTCTTTATCCACTGAATTTTAAATTAGTGTTGTTTTATCACGGGAGAAAAATAGAGGGTCATGTATTACAGAGAAGCTTCGTGTGTGGCCTTGAAGGAAGGTCCGCTATGCCTCTTATGAGCCATAGGATTGGGATTCACTACTTAGAATCTCATTCATAACATAGTAATAATCATAACTTTTTTCCCCTTTGGAGTTAAGGGCAAGAGGCACTGGTTAAAAGAGATAATGTCTAAAAACACTTGGTAGCTGGAAACAGTAGTGCATGCCTGTAACCCCAGGACTTGGGAGGCTGAGACAGGAGGATTGCAGGTTCCAGGTGAGGCTCATCAACTTAATGAAACCCTCAGCAACTATCAAGACACTTTCAAAAAATTAAAAATGAAAAGGGCTGGTGGTATAACTCAGAGGTAGGATGCCCCTGGTTTTAAACTCCAGTACAAAAAAAAAAAGAAAGAAAAAAAGGAAAAGAAAAGCATTTGGTATCATCCCACCCATAATAGATTCTCAGATGAAATGATAGTTAAGTGTTTGGCTACACAGGGCCATGCACGTGCTTTTTAGAGGTGAAAGGGATCAAGGCTCAGTAACTGGAGGTCTAGCAGGAGATCTTGATGGCTAGAGCTCTCCTGTCAAAAGCAGAAAGATAGAAAAGGCCAACCCTAATGCCTTCGGACCAAAGTGCACCCTGTCTCTCAGGAAATGGAGTTTGCTCCAAACCTGATCGTGTTAACACCTTGCACAAGCATCATAGACGTCACTAAAGAAATGCATCCCAACAACCCCAGCAGCACACACTGCTTCCTGACTAGCCCTCCTTCTCCCAGAATGGAGGAGGAACTTGAATTACCTCTTCTCCTTAATCAGGAGTTTGGAGATGAACTCCCTGGCCTCATCCGAGATGTCCCGAAATTCTTCATCCTCTAAGTCCCACCTGCACGCCAGGACATTGTTCAGTGTCTCCGCGTCATTATCACCCAGGAAAGGAGACAGACCGCTGAGTCTACAGGAGGTAGGACCCAGAGTGAGTGCTTTTTAAAATAGCCCTGAACCTTTTGCAGACAGGCTGCTTTGTTTTGGGTTCTTTATTTAAAAGTCAGGGGAGGGCAATAAGCTAAGGATGAAGCAGTTACCGCAGCCCAGAAACACTTACCCCAGCCCAGCCTCTCACTAAACAGCTGCACAATCAAAGGCATAGCGCGCTCCAACGTGAATCTCAGCACGTGGTACGAGCTCCTCGCTAAGGCACTGCACAGCTGGCCAGGTGCTGTCCCACACTCAGAAGACACACACCAGGAATGTCACCTCTGAGGAGTGAGGCTAGGGAGTCATTTATGAGGTTTTTTAAGAAACTACTTTCAGGACTGGGTGTGGTAGAACACACCTGGAATCTCAGTATTTGGGAGGTTAAGACAGGAAGATTGTAAGTTCAAGGCCAGCCTCAACAACATAATGAGACCCTGTTTCAAAAACAATTTTTTTTAAAAAGGCTGGGGTATAGCTCAGAGGTAGATAATACTACTACTAATAATAATAGCAATAATATAGCAGTAATAAATATTTAGTTTTATGTAATTATATGGTATCTAAGACTCAAAATGATTTCTAAAGAGACATATATCCACTTTTTCAGATGATGTGGGAGGAAAGAATTAACTTCTCTCACTCAGATGATTCAACAGAATCTAGGAAGCAACTGGAAATGGGATGGCGTTACTTATTATTATTTTTTTTTTATGGTACTGGGGTTCCTGGAAGCCCTTCTACCTCCGGGCTACACTCCCAGACCTATTTTTACATTTTTATTTGGAAACAGGGTCTCCTAAGCCAGCGCGTGCGGCTGGCTTCGAACCTGCGCGATCCTCCTGTCTCTGCCTCCCAAGCGCGGGGATTACAAGCGTGCGTGCGCCACCACGCCCGGCCTGGCGTTACTTATTTTTTAAAGGCCTAATGAGGGCGTTTATTCAAAGCAGCCACACGTCACAGAATATGCTCAGCCTGAGGGCAGTGTGGGGAGGCTGCGGCTGCTTACAGCATGTAAGTGATGACCCCCACGCTCCACATGTCAGTAGAAAAGGAGACAAAATCGTAGTTCACAACTTCGGGGGCGAGAAATTCTGGGGTCCCAAAGTTCACCCTCAGCTTCTCCCTGGGTTTGTATCTGAAACCGAGGCGACAAAGTAGAAGGAGAGTGACAATCAAAACAAACAAAAAATCATAAACATCAAAAAGTTACAGTCTGCAAGACAAGAAAAAAAAAACATCAGTTAAAAAAAATAACATCAGTTACACAGCTAACTTGAAACAAGCAGGCCTTCGGATGTTTGCATACTGGTGTTTATAGGAGCACAATTCACAATAACCAAGTTATGGAGCCGCCCTAGATGTCTGTTAACAGATAAATGGATGAGGAAAATGTGGCATATACAAACAATGGCGTTTACTGAGCCGTAAAGAAGAACAAAGTTCTGTCATTTGCGGGAAGATGGATCAAACTTGAGGACACTATGTTGAGTGAGATCGGCCAGTCTCAGAAAGTCAAAGTTCATATTTTCTCTCATATGAGGAAGCTGGAGAGAAAATAGAAAAGGGACGTAAGATAAAAGAGGAGCGAGACCAGTAGAACAGTGGAACTAGCGGGGTAGGAAGAAGAGGAGGGGAAAAGGAAGCTTGGAAACAGATCAAATAATGCTACGTTCATAGATGAATGGGTCACTACCAACTTCACTAAAGCCTACGAGGAGAGGAAGGGAACCAGGTGAGATCCGGAGGAAAACACACGAGTGCCATGTGTGTTTAGTGTATAAATGTGATCACTTGGAATCTCACTGTGGTATAGTTACAATGCACCGATAAAATCATAAAAATAAAAAATTCCCTATCATCAAAAAAAAAATAAGTAGGCTTTAAAAATGCATATATTTGTACTTGGGTCAAAACTTGCACAGAAATCCCAGGAGCTTCAAGAATCAAAATTCCTACTATAAAGATTTAATAATCTGGAACAGTCATGGAAAAAGCTACTCTGAATAATTAGAACATCTGAGTTATAGACCATGACATAAAGAAAGTTGATGCAGTCTCTGACGTGTAGATGGCTTGAATCGGAAGAAACAAAGCGCTGTATTGATGTACAACACGGATCATATGTGCACCGTTAATGTGCCCAATTGTCAATGGGTCCATGTAAACTTCTTGCTCTCTGACAAAACTTACACAAGTTGGGCGTGCCAGAACGCTCTGCAATCTCACTTAAACTCTCAGAGTTTTTTTTAAAGCAAATCTTTTCTATAGATGGAGCGAATATAAAAGAACAGCGCAAACCCTTAACAAATGTTAAATTAACGATTGTAACTTAATAAACTTCACCCTATTAGGTTTTAATTTCTCACATTTTTAAGTTGCACACACTATAGAAACTTCCGGAGGTAAATCCCAAATTCCACAAGGTAAGGAGAATAGAATTTTCATTAAATTAATTCTAAATGTGAATGTGAAACCAAGAAGCATATCAGATTTATCTTTGCAAAGAACGAGCATCGATCATATCCCCAAATCCCCATTCCTGCACCTATATCCAAATAGACATACCTCCTGGCCAATCCAAAATCAATAATTTTTATTTGCTTAGCATCCCGATTCACACACAGGATATTCTCAGGCTGCCAGGAGAAAGAGACACATTAGCAATGAAAACAACCATCCTTCACTCAAATTGTCCTTGAACCACAACTAAAAATACAACAATGCTCAGGAAAAACATATCAGGCCTTTCACTTGGGGGCTGGCTTGTCTGCGTGGGTATTTTCTCCTTTAATTATGTGGTGGACGAGGCTGTGGGTCCGCTGCCAACCTTGCATTACCCGGCCTGGCCCTCTCCCTGGTTTTGCAGTTTACCATAATGCATGAGTTCAGGCAGGGGCCTTGAGGGAGCTGAGAGCAGAGGCTGCTTTAGTACCTCCCAGATGGACTGGTGGAGGCCGCCTGGGCTTGACACCAGCCCCTCCTAAAAGTATTCAGTATGAGTTTCCCTTTCTTGGAGAGATATTTTCCCAAATATTTATGAGTTCCGAGAGAAATGGCTAGTTTCATTTAAACAGCCACACCGAATATGAAACAGAACGTGAACTTTCCCGACTCCTATATTTTCGCTTTACGCTTTGTCTACAGGGGTCACATGTTAAAGGAAGCCCTTTCGCTCCTATTCATTCTTCATTCTGAAAACTTCCAGGTTCGACTGAGTTTGGTCTCGATGCTGAAGGCCCTTAACTAAAGCTTCTTTGGAGTTAGACCCTGGTAAGAATTCACCCTCCTAATCTGACTGTTTGGGGTGAAGGGGGATAAAGGCAGGCTACAGTAATGCCCATCAGTGCCCTAGAATGACTTGCAAATGTGCCAGTATTTATTGGGAGAGAAAAATAGAGGTCTGAAAGAAATGAAGGACTTGACTTCAAGGTCATCCATAAAAGAGAAATAAGAGAATGCCAGGTGTCGTGGTGCACACCTGTAATCCCAGTACTTGGAAGGCTGAGACAGAAAGATTGCAGGTCCAAGGCCAATCTCAGCAACTTAGTAAGATCTTGTTTCAAAAATTTTAAAAAAAATGAAATAGGGCTAGGAGTGTAGCCTAGAGGTAGAATGCCCCTGGGTTCAACCCCCAATACCTCAAAAAAAAAAAAAAAAGAGCCAAGCATACTCTCAAACTCTAGTTTTCCAGTTTCAACCCTTCCCTAAGAGCTAGTGAAACTACTGAGGGATATTAGCACCGTCACTGAACACTAGTATCATCTCACATCCCCAATCTTTAGGAGGGATCAGAGCTCCCCAACTTTCTGTCCCAGTAGATCAGAGGTTCAAATGAAATTAGACACTCAGGCACACTTTATAAAATGACATAGTATCTCCTTATTAGTATCTAATATTCCATTCTGTTGGTTATAATATCTTTGGAAGCCCTTTATTAAAAAATATCTCTAGAACAAAGTCTATTGGTAAAAGCCATTTTATACAGAGGTCACTGCTATGTAACAACAGCTGATTTCATGGTTAGATAATTGATAATGTATAAAGGTCCAATTATCAAAGAATACTATTGCATCAAAAATTGGTTTGCAGGGCTAGGGGGTGTAATTCAGTGGTAGACCATCTCCCCTGCATGTACATGGTTCTGAGTTCAATTCCCAGCGCTGAAGAAAAAAAGTATGTGTTTGTATGTGTGTGTGTATAGGCGTGTCAAAAACTTAAATTTTTTAGGATTATGAAATGAAAGAATGTCTATTGAATAAGAGAAGCAGAACAGAAAAATAGAGTGAAGACCACTTTTAAATCACCCCTCATCTCCCCTATACAGTGAACAAGCACTCAGCACTTGTGACCCTTTTACTTCCAAGCTTTCTCAAAAAGCTCGTCCTAAGCCAGCTGTGGAGGTGCACGTTTGCAATCCCAGTACTTGGGAGGCTGAGACAGGAGGCTGGCGAGTTCACCACTAGCCTCAACTACTTAGAGAGGCCCTCCGCAATTTAGTGAGAACCTATTTCAAAACAGAGAGTTAAAAATCGGGCTGAGGGTATAGCTTGGAGGTAAAATGCCCCTGGGTTCAATCCCTGGTACCACAAAAAAAAAATTAAAAAGCTAGTCCTTCATGACCCATCCAGCTGTCACATTTAGTATCTTTACATAAAGCCATAAATAAAATTGCCTATTGTGAGCCCTCCATCAATGTTATGAAGCTGCAGATGGGGCTATCTGTTGTAGGCTAGGACAGCTCCTGGCTCCAGCTGCCAATCGAATCCCTTTGGGGATATTTGCCAAATATCCGCACTCCATGAAAGTACTCATAAGAATATGCATTATCATTCTCAGTTTATGGCCCAAGGCTTCACCAGTGATTTGTAACCTCTAACTTTGTCATTTTCTGCACTGCTTCCCCAAGCCCTCCTCTTGCAGGACAGTGAATGGAAAAGGCAATACACATAAATCAAGACAGTGAGGGCAGCCAAGCTGCAGGAGAGGCCACGGGAAGCTATTTAAGGATTTATTTAGCTGCACAACCCCGGGGGACTTGCAGTAGGCGGTACATTATATAGACTCCATACTTTATCTCACTGTCTTGCTGTGCAAACAAGGAAATAAGAAAATGATGACGGAGCCACACAAGAAGGTGAGCTCTACCATACTTAGCTGCAACCCTGGGCTTCGTCAGTGTGCTTTGGTCTCCATCTTTTGTAGGTTATAACTAGAACTATGTGCAGGCCAATTCTAGGGACCTCCTAATAAGAGGTAAAAAGGGAAGGGACAACTGGGCATGGCGGCGCATGCCCGTCATCCTAGTACTTGGGAGGCTGGGAGATGCTTGGTTTCTCTGGTACTCTTTCTACTGTTTCCGTGGTGGTCCCTGGTCCACCCTCTCTGCTCCATAGCAATTTCTTCTCCGTCCTCTACTACACACTTCAGCAAGCTCATAAAAAAGTAAATCCAAAGTCCATAGCTTCCTGAAAGATAACAGGAGAGTGCTGGAGATTCTTGGGAACCAGGAAAGTTTGGCTATTACCAAGGGATTCCAAACTAAAATTTTCCCGCCCACAAATCCTAAGCATAAGGAAGATCTGACAAGAACACTACGGTGCTGGTGGTGGCGATGGTTGTCATGGTGATGATGGCAGTTTTAATTCTAAGCTTTTAGGGAAGCCACCCCCATGATGATTCCTTTAACATGGGCAAGTTACCTGAATCTGCACAACAGCCTCTAAAGATGGATGTACAAATAGTAGTCCCTCAAGAGGATGACAGAAATTGAGGACAAAAATGTAAATTTGGGGGAGTTAATAGTGGTATATGCCTGTCGTTTCAGATTCTTGGGAAGCTGAGGCAAGAGGGTCACTTGAGCCCAGGAGTTTGAGACCAGCTGAGCAGTATAGCAAGACCCCATCTCAAAAAGCAACACACACACACACACACACAAATCCAGATTTTTCTAATTTCTGAAAATGTAACCAGTGACAGCATGGGCTTCCTAAGCTGGTGTGTAATAGCTGATGGCATGGGGGGCAGGGCAGAGAAGACCCTAGATTTGATGGGATGGAACACATGTGCTACCTTCAGGTCCAAGTGGAGGATGTACATCTGATGCATGTGCCGTATCCCCTCACATATCTGCTTGATGAACAGGATGGTGTCAAACTCGGTCAAGTTGTAGTTCTCATCAATGATGCGGTCAAACAGCTCCCCGCCCTCCACGCTACAGAAGGGAGAGAGGAGAAGCTTAGTACTGCTCCCTGAACCACCACACCTTTCTTGTGGCAACTTGCTGTGTAAGTCCCTCCACTCTTCCAAAAGATGTGTGCGTGGTTATTTCTCTGCCTTCTCCACATCTTAAGATGGTCCTTGTTAGAGGCCCTAGTCATATCCGCCTTCAGTTTCACAAAGGGAAAAATTTCAAAGACTCTTTCATCCATGGCTACAGTTCTAGGGGGAGTCCAAGGGTGCTGTTCTCTAACCCAAAATGGAGACAAAGAGGATTCTAAGGACACAGGGAGGGGGGATTCCAAATACCCATCAGGGCAGATGAGTCAGGTTCTCGGCCCTTTCAAGTCCTCAGACTAACTATAATGAGAAAGTGCTTCTATGTGGCTGATGCTAGGTACTTTATTATCCAGGATCACTATATATAGTGATAACCAAACCCCAAATGGAAAAAAAATGAACTTAACTACAATGCCAATTCAGTGTTAGTTAAAACACTCATTTTCTCCTCTCTCCCTCCCTCTCTTCCTTTCTTCCGTCTGGTTAAACCCAGGGCCTCTCACATGCTCTATAGGTACACTACGAATCAGGTACATCCCCAGCCCTGAACTACCCATTTTCTAGCTATCCAATTGTTACATTTTTACAAAACATAATTCTACTTCTATATTAAATTTCAATTCTAAACTGAAACTTCTTAGCTCTAGTCATCAAATATTTGCCATAAACTTATGACAATGCATTAACCACATTGTCCTGGTTTTGCTTTGAGAAGTTTTAGTTACTAACAGTCAACTGTGGTCAGTACAGTATAATAAGCTATTTTGATAGAGACCATATTGCATTATTATTAATTAGGGTATATTATTATAATTGTTCTATTTTGTTATTTAACTAGTTTATAAATTGAACTTTATCATAAGTATATATACATAGGTAGAATCATGGTATCTATAGGGCTTGGTACTATCCTTGGGTTCCAAGCATCCATTGAGGGTCTTGGATCTGGGGTTGAGGGGGGACTATAGAGTGTTAAAAATAAGGTGTAATTCAAAGATCCCTTTCCTCTAGATTGCCCAGAATACAACTTAAGCATGGTTCTTGACAACAGAGCTTAGACACAGAGCTACATCTACTCTGTCCTGCTCCTCGCTAGCAATGAATCACATCAAACGATGCAGAAACTCCTTTCTGAAACTGATATAATGGTGTGGTGCATGCAAGTCAGATCCAGTGGGCTTGGTTCTGCCCCTACAGCCTTGTTGTCATGTGAGCAGTGTGTGAAGGAAGGTAGGATGGAGGGGACACCTACTACTCCATGACCAGCACAATGTCGTTCTTGGACTCGAAGGCATCATAGAGCTGAATGAGGTTCACGTGGTCCAGCTGGTTCATGACGCTGATCTCGTTCTTCACCTCCTCCTGAAAGGCAGGGATGGTGCTTTAGTGTGATGGACCTGGGATGGGAGGGAGTGAGCCACCCCCACGTCCTTTACCTTGTCCTTTGGGCCTCTGGTCTTGATGATCTTGGCAGCCAGTTTTAGGCCTGTTGCTTTCTCTTCACATTTATGAACCTGGCCAAAACGCCCCCTGCAGAGGAGAGGACATCGTGAGGCACCATCATCTTCCAGGACCCCACAGAAGCCACTGCCACTTCTCCTTTTGAATTTGAATGAGAAAGCCCTTTAAGTCCATCTACTCTATCCAGTAAATTACTAGCACAGCACTGCTTGTTAAGGTGTGGGCTGTGTGTCACCTGTATCAGAATCTCCTGGGTTTCTGGACCCGAGGCCAGACCTGTGGAGGCAGGAAGCCAGGGTAAGGCTCCAGAATCAGTATTTTCAGCCCATTCCTTGGGGTAATTCATATGCATACTATGTAGAACCACTATTATTGATCTTTCTGAAAACATAGAAATGCAATAAGCTGGGCTTTGTAAGCACATGAACAATATAGCCCATGGGTCAGGTATGTCAAAAACATTTCAGAAATTCCAAATAAATAAAAGGAAATAACAATATTGTTTGTAAACACGTATAACTCAGAGTGTGAATTGTAGAGTTGTCGATGAAAGTTTTCACAGTTTAGCTTGACTATCCACCTACATGTGCTTTGCAAGACAATTTCTGCTGTGGATATGGGTTAAGTGTGTCCTTCAATGCTCATGTGTTGGGAGCTTTATCCTCAGTATGGCAGCATTGGGAGTGATGCGGACCATTAAGAGGTGAGATCTAGTGGAAAGGAATGACATCATCAGGGACACTGCCTGTGGAAGTTTATACAGTTTTTGTGGGATCCTGGTTATTTTTCATAACTAGGCCTCTCCCCATCTTTTCTGGCATCCTGTCTCACCCTGTGATCCCTGCTTCTCATACTTTCTCCCATGATAATGTCTTCCACCATTATGTGATGCAGCCAGGGCAGCTCTCAACAGAGCAAGGTGAAGGCCAGTGCCACGCTCTTGAATCTCCAAGACTGGGAGCGCAATAAACCTTTCTCAATATTTCCAGCCCCAGGTATTATGTTATAGGAACAAAAAACAGACTAATATAGAGTCTACTGCAGATAGAATCACATTCAGAAATGTACACTCATGAACAATTTTTAAATCTGCTTCATTCGTGTTGATTCCTTATTTAATGAAGTGAGATAGAACACACATCCCTGCTCTGTGCAGTGGTGACAGTCATGGCAGAGAGTGAAAAGGGAGACAGCCTACAATGCAGAGAACTTGAACAAGGCCATAGTCCTGGAGCAGGTAGCGATGATGATGATGATGATGATGATGATAGTAATACTAGACAGATGCAGGGGCAGAGACAGCCACCACATTACATCCAACACAGCTTCCTGCCCAGTGCAGAAGCCGGGTCTTGGAGAATAACATGGGATTACCGTAAACACAGCCACGAAGTAATTCAGTTTCACCTATCATTCCCATGGCACCTCCTATGTGGCAATTGATTAAGAAACTGCTTTTTGCCATCATTAGAACTGCCTGACCCAGTAGTGGCCCATTGCCATATGACACCATGGCTATCTCCATTCTCTGCCTCTCACATGATTTATTCTGCAAGAACCTCAAGTAGAGACCACCTAGCTGGGCATGGTGGCGCACACTTGTAATCCCGGTATTTGGAAGGCTGAGACAGGAGGATCATGGTTTGCAGACAGCCTCAGCTACTTAGGCCCTTCGCAACTCAGTGAGATGCTGTTTCAAAATACAGACTAAAAAATAGGGCCGGGGATGTAGCTCAGAGGGAGAATGTCCCTGGGTTCCATCCCCAGTACCGCAAAAAAAAAAAAAAGTAGAGGCCGCCTCACAGAGTCCATGCAGGTCCACCAGACCAATAACCTCATGTTAACTAAATATGATGACCAAGGGTTGTGTTATGTAGCTTTCCATCACTGTGACAAAAATCATCTAAGATAAACAACTCAAAGAGGAAAGGTTTGTTTAGGTCCAAGGGTTCAGAGTTTCTGTCTATGGTCATGTGGCCTGTTGTTCGGGGCCTGCAGCAGCACAGTATATCATAGTAGGAACTTATGGCAGAAAGATTGCTTACTTCACAGTGGGCCAGGAGATAAAAAGGGAGGGAGAAGAAGGGGCCAAGATCCAAGTGTCCCCTTTGAGGGCACATTCCCAATGACTCCACCTTCTTCCACTAGGCCCCATCTCCTAGAGGTCCCGCTACCTCCATATAGGACCACAGGCTGGTGACCACGCCTTCAACACATGGGCCTTTTGAGGAAATTCAGATTCAAACTATGGCAGAAATACCTACGGGCCACAGGGCAGTAGATGAACCCAGGAAGGTTGTTGAAGATCCAGTGATCCTTGGCACATTGTATTTCTGCCAAAATTTAAAGATAAGCTACTACCTCTTGAATGTCCTGCCACCAAGGACCTCCTCACATTTGCATGTGTGTGGTAGGGTACTGAGGATTTAATGCAGGAGCATTCTACCTCTGAGCTACACTCCCAGTCCTTTTTGTTTTTTTAAAACAGAGTCTTGCTAGATTGATGAGAGTCTCACGAAGTTGCTGAGGCTTGTCTCAAGCCGTCTATCCTCCTATCTCTCAACCTTTCTAGTACTGGGATTACAGGCATGCACTACCACACCTGGCTTCTTCACATCTTAAAGATAAAAATGTATATTCCATGTGTCCTTTAGACATCTTTCCTGAGTATATATAGCTGTCGGTTTCTGAGTGGAGCCCAGAACAAAGAGAGGATGATTCACAGAATCAGACTTCAATACGACGAAGCACATCTAATGGTGCCCAAAGAGGCAGAAAGGGAGGGGAAGAGGAGCCATGGAAAAACCTTGGCCAGAAAAATAGCACAGACCCTGGGAATCATTTTAAAATGTCTTCTGCAAATAACTATTCTCCTTCAGAGAAACCGGCTGGCTTGCCACTGAGGTCCCAGAAGACCCAAATACTGGAGACTTTCACGACACCAATTCATGGTTTGGAATTCTCATTTGTCCCTCAGCCGGTCCCCACAGTCCCATGGGGAACTGTCTACAATCAGCCTGCTGAGGAAGAAAAAGTTCAGGTAGTTCCATGTGGCAGAAGGAATATGGAGCGGGAAGAGAAAGGAACTTTACAAAACCAACTAATTACACCCTAATGACCAATTGCAGAAACCTGTGCTATAGTAACCCTGCAAATCGTCCATGCATTGTTAAGTAAATTTTGTATATATGCATGCATGAAAATTTTTCTGCTTCCTTTTTTTCTTTACAAAGACATACTGATGGCAGTAAACCTTATAATTTAGGCTTTGAGTTTCAAGATAGCATAGGGAATTGTGAATGATGTAAAAGAGGAAAAATCATCTCTCAGCATAAATTTGGTCCCTGATGAACTTTAATCTTCCTTCTTTATGGAGAGAGTATGCACTTCGATGACTCTCAAATAGGCTCATCAGTGAGAATTATGGTCAGAGATAGAATGTCCCCTGAGGAGTTCATGCATTCATGTTCAGAGTCGATGGACTTAAGACATGAGGGTTGTGATCTCATCAGTAGGTAAATCCATTGTAATGGATCTTCTGGGTGGTAACCTAGGTTGGTGTGGTGTGACTTAAGAAGCTGGGTCTCTGGGGGTGTGGCCTTAAGGACTCTCCTTTTGTCTTTGAATCCTCTTGCTTGCTGGCTCTTACGCTTCCGGCCTCCCCTCAATAATGTGGGAGCAGAGCCTTGCTCGCTCCCTTTCTCTGCTTCCTGCTGTGCCCTGAGTTCCGCAGACCCCCGCCTTACATGGACTGAACCCAGAAATCTCCAAAAACTGTGAGGAAATAAATCTTTCTTCTTCTTAAGTCATCTGGTCAGTTGTTTGGGATTATATCAGTGGGAATGCTGACCATGACAGTGCAGAAAGCAATCAGATGAAATTGACAATAGTAATTGATAAAGTAGCAATAGAAATCGAAAACCAACAACAATGAGGTGAAGATTTAACCCATGCCGCAAGGAATATACAGCATTGACTCATTTCTGTGTTTCTGTTTCCTGGGGCTGAAGCCATGACTTTGGATGACTTCTACACCTGGTGACTCACCACATTACTTTTCTTACTTTCAGACATTACAACACGGGAAGTAAAGCAGATAATAGAGGCCAAATTTAGTTGCCACATTAACCTTTTTGGGATCAGCAACACTTTTCAGAAATGGCTAAAATCTCATCTGTCCAACATTTCTAGTTCTCAGGTCCAACCAGCAAACATTTATGCGCTCCTCGGGTCTGTCTCAATGGAGGCTCTCCGCATTCTTTGAAAAATTGTTGAAATTGAGCATTACTTACCCTCCTAAGATTTCTGTTTTGCTCACGGAGTATAAACTGTTGACTGCTGTTTGTTTGGCTGTCACAATACGATGATCAAATGGGGCAGCGGGAGCTGGGATATCATCTAGAAGGTGAGAGAAAAAGTAGGGCTTTCTGTTAAGCATTTTGTCCTCTTTAGAGCATCAAGCACTGGGCCTCAAGGTGAAACTTTGCCCATTTAATAATAAAATGCAGCGGGTCATCTGTTTTATTCCTAGTACTGCAGAAATAGAAAATTTTACTTCATATTACAACCTGTAATTGATGAAGAAAATATTTGACATTTTTGAGAAAAAAATGTCAGGACCACTTAACTATCGTTCATATCCTCTTTGGGAGCACTTTTCAAAATATCAAGATAGTTGAAGACTGTCACCCCAATGCAGTCCAAACAGGGAGCACTTCTAGGCCTGGGGGTTTAGCTCAGTGGTAGAATGTTTGCCTAACATGTATGAGGCCCTGAGTTCCAACTCTAGCAACACACACACACACACACACACACACACAATACTTCCAAGCCAGAGACCATTTTAATTTAAGCATGAAAAAATCATTTGGTCTATTTCTTTAAAGGGCCTCTGATATAGTCTGTTGTTTAAATTAAAACAAAGAGAAAAAAAGGAAAAACAAAAGCATGTTATGTCACTGAAATGTTTGATATTATGCATTACTTTCTAAAAAGTTTTTGGATTAATTTAAGGCACATTTAAGGCAGAAAGATGAATTTTTCCTAGCTGGCTAGAAATAAAACACCCAATAAAACTAGGTAAGTGTGCATTCTACAGCTATTGAATTTCTCTCACTTTTCACCTTCTTTCTTACATGTTTCGTTTCTAGTCCACATTAACCTTATTTCTAAGGTGCATAATCACTCCATAATATTTTTCCCAGTGTTCTTTTTATTTTTTCATGACTATTGCTGTTAAAATTTGCTGGCCATTCTCCATTTGTTCATTTATTAAGCAACTACTGCAGTGAATTCACCGAGGTCACAAAGAGACAGGTGTAAGTAATGGCCTTGCTTTCAGAACTTGACATTATTCAACATATAGTCCTTGAGTACTGACCTTGTTCTAGGCACTCTGTCGAGCATCAGCACTTTTAGGGAGGATTGTTTAGTTTTGTTTCATTTCATTTTGAATCCGAGACTCACTGTGTTTCCTAGGCTAACTTTGAACTTGTGTTTCTTCTACCTTAAGCTTCAGAGTAGCTGAAATTATAGGAGTATGCCACTCCACCTGATACTTTTAAACTTAACATTAATGTAATTAGCTTGACACTTATATATTTAGATAACATAAATCTCTGGACATCTGATTTGATTCTTTGCTTCTCACACCATAAAAGTGCTGAAAATGTAGCCACAAGAGAATTCTTCTGATGAAATTCATTGCTTTGTTTTTTTTTTCTTCTTTTAAAAAGGTGCTTGAGTTAAATATACAGATGGCATCGATATGGCATTATGACTCCTTCAGGCTGTTTGGCAAAGAGAAGTTTAACACAAACCATCTCTTACCCAGTGGGGTCATCATCACATCTTGCTTTCGGGCGCTTTCCGTCCCAGTGGACTCCAGAGGCTTGCTCTGTGGGCTGCTCTGGGCTGGACTGGCTTCCTGCATCCTTTTGAATGGTTGCTCTTCTCCGGAACCCACTATGTCTATTTTGCTCTTTTTGTTGTCTTCCTTCACAAAGCACTCCTCTGTCCCTCTACGCTTACTGCTGCCAGCAGACTCTGTTTGCTCAGCATTCTGAAAAGTGGATCCTGTTGCTGAATTTCCCATGATTCCTGGGTCAGAAATGGCCTTTACACTGCCAACAGACCTAGAAAACAAAACCCAACTGCAGCGCTCAAGGTTTCAAGGAGAAAAATGTTCAGATGGTCAAAATTCTTAGAATTAAAGCTGCTTTCTTACAGTGGTGTTTTGGTGAAAAGGATGTAAGCTCTGGGACAACCATTCCGGCATTCAGGGACAAAATGAAGCTGTGTGCTCCCCACCCCCACCAAATCCAAGTCGATTACCAGGATCCAGAGAATATCCCCAAGACCTCATAGGGACCCAGGCTCATTTGCTGACTTCTTATGAAAGCAATCATTGTATGAAAACCTAACTAATTTAATCTTCATCATTTTCATTTCCTTTTTCTCTTTACAAAAGAAATGCATACAAGAAGCAGTGACCTCTCTAAATATTTACAGCTATGAGAGAACTTTTATTATGAAAGAATTGATCTTATTTCCAGTTTGTGACAACCCCTAACCCTGCTAAGTACATTTATTTTCAGTGATAGCTTTCAGTAATCATCAGTTTATGTTTAATTTATTGACAATTAGACTCAATGAAGATTAAATTTCAAATGTATTACATTAAAATTAAATAAGAATTATGTATTAAATCCTTGAAAAAGACTTCATAGGTATTTGGATACCCTTTGTTCCAAATAGATAGTGTCGTTCATCATAACCTACAGCAACTAATTTTATTTCATTTTATTTTACTTATTTATTTATATATTTGGGTAGTGCTGGGGTTCCTGGAAACCCGTCTACCTCTCTGGGCTACACACCCAGACCTGTTTTTATATTTTTATTTGGAAATAGGGTCTCTTAAGCCAGCGCGGCTGGCTTTAAACCTGCACGATCCTCCTGTTTCCATCTCCCAAGCACGGGGATTACAAGCGTGTGCCACCACGCCCAGCTAGCAACTAATTTTAATTGGCCACAAAAGTTCTCAAATTTATATGTGCAACTTTACAGTTCAGGAAAACAGTATTCTCCTTACAAGACTTGGAGAAAAAATAGCCTATTTATTATGCATAATGGAGAAGGTACACTGTTTCAGATTTACCTTTTTAACTTACAATTAAATCCAATGACTATTTAATTCCTGACCTTAGGGAGAATGTGTTCTATATTAACAGTAACAAAAATCTTTTTGCTTGGTCTTTAAAAAATACTGATTACTAAAAATTTTGCCTACCAACTGGTAGAAGACTTAGAAAACAATAAAATGGGACTGGAGGTATAGCTCAGTGGTAGAGCACATGCTTAGCATGAGCGAGGCCTTATGTTCATTTCCCAGCACTAAATAAATAAATAAATAAATAAATAAATAAATAAATAAGAAAATATCTGGGCGTGGTGGTGCACGCTTGTGATCCCGGCATTCGGGAGACTGAGACCGGAGGATCGCGGTTCGCGGACAGCCTCAGCTACTTAGTGAGGCCCTCTGCAACTCAGTGAGACCCGGTTTCAAAATAAAGAATAAAAAATAGGGCAGGGGGTGTAGCTCGGAGGTCGAATGCTCCTGGGTTCCATCCCCAGGCCCGAAAAAAAAAAAGAGAGAGAGAGAGAGAGAGAATAAGAAAATGCCTGAAAAGATCAGAGACTCACAGACAAGGAAAAAAAAATATGGCAAGAAAATGTGGCCATAAAAAATGTACACAGGGGACAACTGAGAAATGGAGCTCACTCTTAACCATTGTTTTAAAAACTCTCTTCAGCCAGGCCTGGTGGTGCACACTTGTAATCTGCGTGATTGGGAGGCAGAGACAGGAGGATCGCGCAGGTTCAAAGCCAGCCACGCGCGCTGGCTTAAGAGAACCTGTTTCCAAATAAAACTATAAGAAATAGGTCTGGAAGTGTAGCCCGGAGGTAGAAGGGCTTCCAGGAACCCTAGTACCACCAAAAAAATAAAAAATAAATAAATAAATAAAAACTCTCATTTATCCTTCCCGCGTGACCTTAAACTGTGACGCCATATAGTTTGTGTGTGTGCATTGCTGTACCCCTACCTTTCACCAGACAGATCACCACTGGTTTTATCGGCACATTGCTCTGTATTTGAACATTGGTCTGGCAGAGTTTTGCTCGTTGTTGCCAATCCTGCTTCTTCCTTGGCTTCTCTTCCACTAGCATCTTCCTTAGAATGAAGCCTGGTCTTCTCTCCTTTAAGCCCTGGGTGTTCATTTTCATCCACGGCGGCTTGCTTCTCATCTCCAGCACCATTATCTTCTTGCCTCTTCAGGATTTCTGTGCATGAAATGTCTTTTCCATCTAGATTTTCTCTTGGCTCTATAGAATTTCTTGGCACAAAACCATCCGCCTCGTCCTGTCTTCCTGTGTGACATATGGCAAGACTTCTCTGAGCTATGAAGGCACTGGTCTTCTCGACATTCTTCTTGTTGAGTTGATCAACTTTTTCTTTCTCAGCAGATGGCTGGTTCTTCTGCGTAGATTTCTCTAGAAGCCACCATAGAACACAAACTATTTTAATGGAGAATGCATGTGGTTGGTATAATTTGTGCTTCATGTAATAGCATCTCTATTCTTGTTTCTCTTTAGGGCAGATACATGCGTTATGTAAAGTTGAAGGAACTATGACCAACTGGCTGACAATTGGCTTTTGACAGATGTTGTTTGTTTGTTATTAGTAGGACCAAAAGTAAACCAAAAAAAAAATATTCACAAAGCACTACTTCTAGCTAGATGGGACTTGATGAACATGTAACTTTCCCTGAAGAAGAAGAATAGCATTACATAGCTGAACCCTCTTCAACCGTAATCATCTAGTCTTCTGAGGATGTTACCTGTGAGGGCTGATGTCCTTTCATCTTTGACAGGTGTCGTTTCCTTCAGCCCAGAGTTTGACCACGCTTTCTCCTTAGCCTGTGAATACACAATTAAGTAACTAAGGTTACCTTTTTATCCAGACTTCTCAATCTCAGCACTATTGACACTCAGGGTTGGATAACACTTTTTTTGTAAGAAGCATCATGAGCATTATAGGATGTTGACCAACCTCCCTGGTCTCTATCCACCAGATGCCCAGTTGTGCCCTGCTTCCCAACTGGGATGACCAAAAATGTCTCCAGATACTTGAAATTTACCCTCTTGTTTAAAAATATGTAATTCATTATTATTACCTATATTCATCCTGCTGTGAAGTATATCTCAAAAATCTGAACATGATATTATATAATTCAAACACAGAAAAACATAGAATTTAATAGTCAAGTAGAGGGAAGAGTGGGCTGAATTCATGAAATCCTGTATAGACTAGTTCTGTAATGAAATATGCAAGCAAATGAACTCATTATTTCCAAAGAAATTGTGTAGAACTCTATCATCATTTAAAGAAGGTGGCCAATCTTCATGAATAGATTAAACGATAATGTGTGCATCACCCATAAAAATGAGAGGATATATGTGAATGGGCCTTTTAAACCAGAAAGCAAAGGCTGAAAGAATGTAAGATTTTCACAAGAGAAGCTTTTACATTGTTTGGAACACATGGCCCATCTCCTAAGTAGATAAAAATTTTCTCACAATCCTGCATTCTCTGAATTAGTTTAGCAGATACCTTAAAATTTCCATGTAAAATGTAAACTTTATCCCAATCCACCCAAATTATCACAATTTTAAAATTATACATTAAAAATCAATGAAACTGCATGATGTCCAATCTCTCTCACTCTCTCACCCCCTCCCTCCCTCCATCCTTCCCTCTCTCTTTCTGAAACAGAACACAACTTTCCCTAGGGTTATTTGCAAACATGAAACACCATGTAAGTGCAGAACATAGGCATTAAGGCAATTTCCAACACAGATTTTTAAAAATAATTCAAAAGGCAGGAAAAACACTTCTTCACAGGTTCAGAGCATTTTCATTTTTTACATGGGATGGACCTTATAACTCAAAAGTCCATGTTTAGTAAACCTGTAGAAATCCAAGGTTTAAGCTTAGAACTACGGAGTTTATCTTTTAAATACAAGAGCAAAGCCAGTGTGAAGCATGGCTTTCAGCTTCCGGAAGCAAGGTTAGTCGCTATTCTTCTGTGTTTGCAAAGAACTCAGCATACGCCTCTTTATTTATTTATTTATTTTGGTAGTACTGGGGTTCCTGGAAACCCTTCTACCTCCAGGCTACACTCTCAGACCTATTTTTATGCTTTTTTATTTAGAAACAGGGTATCTTAAGCCAGCGCGGCTGGCTTCGAACCTGCGCGATCCTCCTGTCTCCGCCTCCCAAGCGCGGGGATTACAAGCGTGCGCCTCCACGCCCGGCGCCTCTATTCTTGTTACCTCTTGCAACATTTCATTGAATTTTTTTCCTATCAATTTCCCACCAAAAAGACTGATTCATCTTTGACTCCTGATGATTAACCCAGAGACCAGCACATAATTATTAGTGATGATGGTGAGGTTGAAGAAGGTGATAGTGATGCTGATGGTAATGATGCTGATGGTAATGATGCTGAGGATGGTCCAGGGGTGATGATGGTGATGGTGATGATAGCTAAAATGTACTGAGCATGTGATATGTACTGGGTACTCTTCTCAGCACTTACATTAACTCAGTTGCTGCTCATGGCAACCCTTTGGGATAAATACTATCGGCCCAATTTTATAGATGAATCCAGTATTCCAACTCAGTTGTCTACTTGAGTTTGTGCTCTTAGCAACTGCATACACTGTACTATTTCTCTAGGAGAGGGGGAAAAGATTTTAGCCAAACTACATTGCTAATATTTTTGAGATCTACTACATAGTTGACACTACAGGAGATTAAAAAATATTAAGAGAGAAAGTCAGAAAATGAAAATAAACTAGCAGATGAAGAGGTAAATATTTATCGGTCAGCCGGGCATGGTGGCACATGCTTGTAATCCCAGCATTCAAGAGGCAGACACCAGTGGATCATGGTTCACGGAGAGCCTCAGCTACTTAGCAAGGCCCTTTGCAACTCAGTGAGACCCTGTTTCAAAATTAAGTATAAAAACTCGGGCTGAGGGTGTAGCTTGGAGGACAATGCCCCTGGGTTCCATCCCTGTTACTGCCAAAAAACAAAAAAAATTGTCAAAAGATTAGCATTAATATGGAAGGGGAAGGAACAAAAGATACTTAGTCCAATTTGAAAATGTATATCCAAATTAGTCAAATCAGACAGTTTAACAAATTGTGTTTATGGCATTTTATAAGTTGCCTTTCAGTACTTTTGTTTTGTTTTGTTGAGAAGAGAATCTTTGTGTGTTGCCCAGGCTGGCCTGTAACTTACAACCCTCTGCCTCACCCTCCAAAGAAGCTGGGATTACAGGCATGTACCACCATACCTGGCTGCAAAGCTTCTCTTTTGAAATAGAAACCCCTGGTATATCAACATACATTATTCTTCTGGGTTTATCTTGGATGGCATAAATATAATGGTAAAAGCATATGTGGGCTCAGTAATGAAAACTAATATGGATCAGTTAATTTCAGTATATCAGAATATGCAAAATTGAAAATTTGCCTGTGCAACTCTCTGGAGCACCATCACTCAGCATTCATTCCAAACGCCACCTGAGTGTCACATGGTCAATGCCTCTTGCTGTTCCAACATTTTTCAGATACAGACCTGACCAACAGGTAAAGCCATCAGGCCTGAGGAATATAAGAAGTCAGCTTCCAAACAAGACTGGTTTTGCCTTCCCCTTTGGCAACCGTATACCACATATGCTTTGCCATTTAAATAATGTAAGAAGGTCCTTGTTCATCACCACAAGCTACTGTATTTCCATTCCCCTATGTAATACTGACATCTAGAGGAGCTCTGAACTGAAGAGTTTCTAATAAATAGAAGCTGTATTTCTCCTTTTCTGTCTGCACCACAAGCTTGTTGTACTTCAACATTCCCTTTGCATTTTCAAGTTCTGTATGGACATTGACACACACACATACACACATACACACACACATACACATACACACACATACATACACTTATACATACACTTATACATACATATATATACGTGTATATATATATCTTGAGTTTTGTCCAGAAATGAAACTTGTCTTCTCATGACCAAAGAGGATAGGCTCAGTACTATTAAGCACAAAGTTACTAACATTCTGACCACCATCCCATTATTAGGATGAAACCATATCCAGGATTGTGTTGTGTCTCTGCTGAATTCACACCGGCGGCTGAGATGAACCGAAGGGCTCCATTCAATTTATTAATTTACTTATTCACTTGATTCGTGTATATATTTACATATAAATGCCTTTGTGATGATATACAGTTCCTTTTATAATGATTTATCAGTAAATTGGAGATGCTACAGGAAAGATACAGAATGTGGCCCAGAGGCCCAAACAGTCAAAACATAGTTTGGCTTTCTCCACCTGTCCAGCTTCCTAGCTGGGTCTCTAAAGGAGGAGGATGGACAGACTCATAGATTATCCAAAGTAGTTCTTTGGGGAGCCAAGAAGGAATGGTACACCTCATCTCTACCTAGTTCATTTCACATGGACAGCATGTGCTTTAGTCAGCCTTTCCACCGCTAGAACCTAAACACTCGATAAGCAGAACTTAGAAGAGCAAAGGTCTATTCCGGCTCACTGTTCCAGAGGTTTGTTTTCCAGGGCTAACTCCGAGGCAGACACGGCGATGGCAGGGAACACGATGGATGGATGCTGCTCTCGCATCATAGCAGCCGAAAGCAGTGTGGGAGGGGACTGTGGACATAAAGTCCCCGCAGCCGTGCCCCACCTCTGAACTCTGCTGCACTGGGGACGTGATTTCTACACATGGGCTTTGGAAGGGACATTCTAAGCCAAAACTGACGGTATGTCTAGGCCCCTTGGAATTTTATCTGTTGAGGTCCTAACCCCCAGCGTGGTGGCCCAACAGGAATTTGCCTACACAATTCTGTGAAGTGCTGACTAATCACTAATCAGCTCCAAAAAGCCATCTGAGAGGGAACTCTGGAAGATGATGGAGGTGGAGCCCTCAGGGATGGAATTCCTTCCCTTCTAAGAAGAGTCTTGCTCACTCTCTGTACTCTGCCACGTGAGAACTCGAGAAGACAGCCATCTGAAAATCAGAGGAAAAGCCAGCGGCAGACATCAGATCTGTGGGTACCTAGCTCGCTTCCAGAACTGTGAGAAATCAATGTGTCTTGCCTTAAATCGCCTCTTTAGTTCAGCTAGAGTAGGCTGAACTAAGACATTCTTTTTTACTAACAAATTTGAACATGTGTATATGTGTTTATAACATATTTAATGTTATTTATAAAGAGAAATATATATTTACTGATTGGCAAGGTATATGTAATCTATAAATATATAGATGCACTAAAATGTGCTTAATTTTTTTTTTACTGACAGCAGTGCAAAATCAAAATTGTTTGGACACAGATAATAATATTTCTCAGATTCTGTGGACATGCAACACTATAATTATCAGCTCAGTTCTTGCAAACTTTTCATTTTCCTATAACAAATTGCTTCTTTTTTTTTTTCAGTACTGGGGATGGAACCCAGGGGCATTCTACCTCCGAGCTACACCCCTAACCCTATTTTTTATTCTTTATTTTGAAACAGGGTCTCACTGAGTTGCAGAGGGCCTCACTAAGTAGCTGAGGCTGGCCAAGAACCATGATCCTCGTGTCTCAGCCTCCTAAGTACTGGGATTACAAGCGTGCACTACCACACCCAGATAATGGACTGCCTTGAAGAGGTCAGGATTGGTGGCTCATAAGCATATTTTGACTGCTTAACCAATCATAACTATGTGTGCACTCTATGTTCTTGTCTCCACTTGAAGTTCCACTAAGTGTTATCTTCGGAGCCATCCCTGAACAGGTGAATAGGTGTACACCTGGCTGCCTGGGCATGAATACCCTCTCACCTGGGACATTAAAACTCTTCTGTTCCTGGCTGGGTGTGGTGGTGCATGCCTGTAATCCCAATACTTGAGAGACTGAGACAGGAGGATTACAGGTTCTCAGTCAACCTGAGAAACTTAGCAAGGCCTTCTGTGACTTACTGAGACTCTGTTTCAAATTTAAAATAAAATAAAATAAAATAGGGTTGGAGGTGTAATACATAATACTCAGAGGTAGAACACTCCTGGGTTTGACCCTTAATAACCCCCCCCACAAACTCTACTATTCCTGGAAGTGGTAGAATAACCAAATGAAAAATTAATTCAACTGGACAACTTGACTCCCTCTTTCATTTCCATTCAATAAAAATCAGTTTTAAACATCAATCCTACAATGGATATGACCGTAAAAGAACATTAAGGCAGGAATAGTGGCTGCTTTAAGCCATACTGTGACCTCAGTAATACTGGGACCACTTTCTGCGTTTGCACCATTAGTTGACATTCCGGTCTCCCCTCACCCCCAGTGGAATATGGAGGCTTCTCTTTATCTTGTTTACCCTGTACATCTGGAGGGTGAAGGTTCTAGAAATGCTCAGTGAAGAGGATGGGGAGTGTTTGCAGGAATGGTGCTCACCTTGTGAGGACACTCTGTCATCAAGCTGCAGCGTGGATAGGTCAGGTTGCCCTGGGGACCAGCTCACATGCACCCCTGCGCTGATCCCCACATTTTTGGCTTCACTTAAGCACTGTCAAGTGATAGCCCCAGCCCCGCATCTCAAGATTATAGTTGATGTTCACAACATCACATAGGGCGCATGACTACCTCCTACATACATGACTCGTGTATACCCTGAGTCATGGCTTGATATGTTACTACTTATGGAGATTTCAGGATGACACTTTATGGTCCTCTTTGTCTAATGTCTAGAGACGTAAAATCAAAATTATAACAATTTATAATGACATTGGTCTTTTTATGGTGGGCTTCTAAGAGGGGAGAGAAAAATAGGAATTTTCAGCAGAAGTGGCAGAAGTACATTTCCTTACCTGAACATAAAAGATTAGAGAGGATTTGTAAAATGAATTTATTTTACAATAAATAAATTCTTCCTCAGCACACTCTCAAATTCTCTGTGCGTAAAGTGGGAAAACACCCTGAAGTCCTAGGCAGATAAAAGGGATTCTCACAAAGCCGGACCTGTTTTATGGTGTGTGGGGCTTGGCACGGTGTAAGCTGAGAGAGGTCCTGACTGACGGAATCCAGGAAGGAAAGCGTTCCCCTTGACCTCAAAACTCAGCGAGCGGCTGCTCCCCGGGCTGCTGGTGACATCAAGAGGAATCAAACAGTCACCTGAGAAAATAAGCCTGCCAGGAAAATGAAGGCCTCTGGATGCATCCCCGATTCCGTGAACAGGGTTTCATTCAGAACTGAGTCAATAGGACTCTTCAAGGGCTAAAGTCACAGGTGCCAAGTCAGGAAAGTCTAATTGGAACAGCTGTCAAGTAAGGACACATGGATAACTTTTATTTCATTATAATATGTTCCATTAAAAAAAAAAAAAAAAGTATGCTACCAGCAGGGCGTGATGATGCCTGCCTGTAATCCCAGAACTTGGGAGGCGGAGCCAAGAGGATTGCAGGTTCAAGGTCAGCCTCAGCAACTTAGTGAGTCCCTCAGCAATTTAAGTGATAACTCTATTTCAAAATAAAAAAAATTAGCCGGGCGTGGTGGCGCACGCTTGTAATTCCCACGCTTGGGAGGCGGAGACAAGAGGATCACACAGGTTCAAAGCCAGCCGCTCTGGTTTAAGAGACATTGTTTCCAAATAAAAATATAAAATAGGTCTAGGAGTGTAGTCCAGAGGTAGAAGGGTTTCCAGGAACCCCAGTAGCACCAAAAAAAAAAAAAAAATTAAAAGAGATTAGGGGTATAGTTTGGAGATAGACTGCCACTGGGCTCAATCTCTACTACAGAAAGAAAAAGTATGTCACTACTTTTTCATAGCGTCTCCCAACAAGGAAAGGCCCATACAACACAGTACTGGTCAAATTTACCCTCATATGTTGATGGTTCCTTATTGACAATGTTTTTCTTCGGTGCTGGGCATCGAATCCAGGACTTTGTGCATGCCAGGCATGGGAAATGACCACGTGGGTGATATATTTTGAAGGGATTTGAAATCAGGGATTGAAGTTGGCCTCAGAAGACAGAGATGGAGAAACAAGTGGCTGGTCCTTAATATCTGCCCTGCCCCCATGGGTCCAGACTACGGACCACAGCTACAAATAATTACACACATCCGCTCTCTGCTATGTGTGTATCCAGCCTCTTTTTGTCAATTTTAAGCAAACCGGTTGAAATGAATAAATCTAGAATCTTAAGTTAACATGCAATTGCACTGATTATTTCTTGGATAATACAGATTTTATTTTCCCCTCATTTTATACACATGGCTGTGCTGACCCAAGGCATCTTATAACAGATTCATATTTTGTTTGTTTTTGTTTGTCTTATTTCCTTCCCACTTTCTTGACCTCCCCACACAGGAAATTCTGAGCCCTCTGACTTCAACTGCTCTTTTTCCTCATACTAGCAATGTGACATCTCTTGGCCTCCTGGCTCTGCCTGTCATCCGTCTTACCCCCTCTGCCTTATTTTGACCTAAATCTCCTTCCCTCTCAATGACTAGGTTTATTGTTCCTAAAGGTTCTGATGAAATTGGCCTTGAGTGGGTCCTGTGCAGTGGTATTTTCACCTGCCTGTTTTGCCCAGCCTCTTCTCATTGCTGTGACCAAGATACCTGACAAGAACAACATAGAGTGGGGAAGATTTATTTGGGCTCACAGTTTCAGAGGTTCAGTCCCTGGTTGTCTGCTCCAAAGCAAAAACCAAGGAAGCAGAGCAGGACCAAGGGACACAGCTCCTCCCATCGTGGCAGCCAGAGGCCGAGAGGGCAAGAGGGGGGCCAGAGACACATGTCCCCAAGACCGTGTCCCTCGGAACACACCTCCCCCAGCCACATCCCACCTCTGAACCTCCTTGCATTAAGAGCCATGCTTTCAACACAAGAGCTTTGGGGAGACATTCTAAACCCAAACCCTAACACTCTGCTCTCCATGAAGAACTGTGATTTAGGAAAAGCCTGAGAGCGCTCTCCTGGTCACTCTGGCCTTTTTCCCAGGTTCTTTGTACCAGCCCAGCTCAGTTTGAAATGAGAATATTAGCCGGAACCCCTGTTCCTCCCACTCAACAGCACAGGTCTTTGATCCCATTTAGAATGGATTGTCCAGCAAACCCCTGCCTTCTTCTTGGCCCCGACTCAGGGATGTGTGCATGGATCTGTGTGGAGACCCTGAGGAACTGCCCTAAAGACCCCAGAAACTGACCTAGGGATGCCAGAAACCTCCACTCCAAAAGTAGTCTCTGGGGCATCCAAGGACACTGCAGATCAAAGCCAACCTTCCCAATGGTGCCTCTGGCCCTTTGCCTGGAATCCCTCTGCCTTGTTTCTTGTAATAAATGGGAGACCAGCCGCTAGGGAGTAGGTGGAGAAATACCACCCTATAGGGAACAGAGTTACTTATAGCACTTTACATAAAAGTATACCTGAAAACCTTAAGTCCCAGCCTACTTCTGCTCCCTGGGGATTCTATCACCGAGGGAGCTCCAGTGTATGTCCAAAACTATGTGCAATGAGGCTGCTAAGAAATCGTGAGAGCCAGGAGTGGTCGCATATGCCTGTAATCCCAGTACTTTGGAGGATGGGACAGGAGGAATACAGGTTCAAGGTAACCTAGGAAGAGCCTGTTTAAAAATAAAGAGCAAATGGCTGAGGGCATAGCTCAGAGGTGGAATGCCCCTGGGTTCAGTCAAAGAAAGAAAGGAGGAAAGGGAAAGGAAAGGAAAGGAAAGGAAAGGAAAGAAGGAAGGAAGGAAGGAGGAAGGGAAGAAAGGAGGGAAGAAAAAGAGAAGAAAATATAAGTTTGAGCTGTGTTAATAATCAGATTCAAATGGATTACAACTCCATCATGTTTGTTTGATTAAACCAACTCTTAGTAAAATTCCTCTTTTCTACTATCCAAGACCAAACCTTGGAATGTTTTCATATGAAATTTACAGTGATTTTTTTTTTAACCACCCAATAAACCCTTTGATTTCTTCCCGCCGCAGACAGTTTTAAGAGCATTCATTTCACATGGTGCTTTGGGCATACTTTTTAGTTTTTATTTTAGGCTCATTTCTCTTTCTCTCTCTCTCTCTCTCTCTCTCTCTCTCTCTCTCTCTCTCTCTGTCTCTCTCTGTCTCTCTCTCTCTCTCTCTCTCTCTCTCTCTCTCTCTCTCTCGTCTCCTATTCTTAGTGTGAGCAGACTGGCTTCTGTACTTGCATTCACTGGCAGAGGCTGGCGAGGTGCTTGAGGTTCCTGCAGTAAGAGGAAGAGTGGTCCTGTGGGCTGCACGGACAGACACCTGAGCGCAAGCTCACAGAACGAAATATATAAAACTCCTAATGGCTTAGTTTCCTGTATCTTCCCTTGCACAGGAAATGCTACAAGCAGAATGGCTTTTCAAAATCTACCTCTGAAAAACAGTGAGAACCTACAAAGCTTCTATAAATGTCTCTGGATTTGGAATCTGTAAGACAAACTCCAGATAAAAACAAATCTGCTCTGACTCCCCCAAACATTTAGTTGTCCAGCCCTTCTACTCAAAGAAGGTCAGCCAGCTAGCTGCTCTGTCTAGCAGCTTGTTTGAAATTCAGAATCTCGGAAGCCAGATGTGGTGGCACACACTTGTAATCCCAGCATTTGGGAGGCCTAGACAAAAGGATCGCAGTCTGCCGACAGCCTCAGCTAGTACTTAGTGAGGCCCTTTGTAACTCAGTGAGACCATTTTCAAAATAAAGAATCAAAAAAAATAGGGATGGGGGTGTAGCTCGGAATTAGAATGGCCCTGGGTTCCATCCCCAGTACTGGAAAAAAAAAAAAAAAGAAAAGAAAAAGAAAATAAAGAAAAGAAAAAAAGAAATGTAGAATCTTGGGCTAGGGTGTAGCTCAGCAATAGAGTGTATACGTGTATGTGTAACATGTGTGACATGTGTGAGTGTATTCCTGCACGCACACACACACACACACACACACACACACACACACAGCCAAAAAAAAAAAAAAAAGAATCACAGCTGCTTCCAACCAGAATCTTTACTTTAACGTGCCCAGGTTAGAATCTGTGCTTTAACCAATCCTCAGGTGATGCCGACGTACATTAAAATCTGAGCAGCATGGATGTAGGAGATCTATGTCATGAATCAGTGCCAAGAAATATTTTGCAGAACATGTGTCATGGCCCCATCCATGTGTTTATTTGAATTGTTCCTCCATCCACAAAGGAGCTGAAGAGCTAAAATCATACTCATTCAAAAGGAAGATGGTAAGGAAGGAGAAAGGAGCCCAGACAGTCGGGCGTGGTGGCACATGCTTGTGATTCCAGTACTTGGGAGGCTGAGACAGGAGGATCACAGGTTACAGCCAGCCTCAGCTACTTAGCGAGGCCCTCTGCAATTTAGTGAGACCCTCTTTCAAAATCAAAATATAAAATAGACAACACTCAGCTGGTCTGAACGTCCCCTGACCTTGAAGAGAATCCTCCAGCAAAACCCAGCTCTGAGCAGAATATCAGTGAGCTTCAAAATGTCCAGTATCTGACCCCAACATAGGACGTCCACCATGGCCCCAGAGGAGACCATGTATGACTGGGTATCTTGTGCCTAGATATTCCCACTAACCTCTGTGGTCTACGTATTGACCAAACTCTGGCCTCAAAGAAAAACATTAAGGTACACAGGGACCTTAATGAACCATTGATTCTAAAACCACTGTGGATAGCAAATCTTTAGATGTTCAAGCCCTAATATGGTGAATACGGCATCCTCTCTCAAAAAAAAGTCTGTATGTTAAGCAATACAGCAACGTTCAGAGGTGAACTGATTGGATTATGAGGGCTGGTGCCTCATCGGTGGGTTAATCCATTTGATGGATTATTAATTTAGATTATTAATTTGGGTGGTAACTGTAGGCAAGTAGAATGTGACTGGAGGAGAAAGTAGGTCACTGAGATGTGGCCTTGGAGGGCCTCACTAAGTAACTGAGGCTGTCCGTGAACCACAACCCTGTCTCAGCCTCCCAAATGCTGGGATTACAAGTGTGCGGCACCACGCCCGGCTTCATCAGGTTAATTCTAATGTGATTTTTTTTTTTTTTTAGTGGTACTGGGGATGGAACTCAGGGGTCTTCTACCTCTGTGCTACACTCACAGACCTATTTTATAATTTTTTATTTGGAAACAGGGTCTCTTAAGCCAGTGAGGGCTGGCTTTGAACCTGCATGATCCTCCTCTCAGCCTCCCAAGCGCAGGGATTACAAGCGTGTGCCACCATGTCCGGCCTAATGTGACCGTTTGCTTAGAGGAAAACACACACACACACACACACACACACACACACACACACACACACACACAGGAACACAAGTAAAGTTAAAGGTGATGGGTAAGTTTAGGACCTTAGGCATAGTGATGGCAGAAAGGTGTATGTATATGTTCAAACTTATAAGAATGCATACATTAAATATGTGTATCTTTGTATATCAATTATATCTTAATAAAGCTTTTTTTAAAAAAAGACATAATAGTAGACAAGATTTAGAAAACTCTATTACCACCTGTGTTAGTTAGCTTCCCATTACTATAACAAATACCTGATGTCAACAATTTATGAAACAAAAGGTTTATTTTGGCTCACAGTTTGGGAGTTTTCAGTACATGTTAGTGTTGGTCCCTTCAGTTTGGATCTATGACTGCACATTGTGGAAAGGAGGATGTGGGAAATAATTTACCACATGGCCCTGATGTGAAATAGGAGAAGGAAGGGGCTGGGGTCCCATAATCCCCTTCAAGGACATACTCCCTACAACCTAAAAAACTCCCATAATGCTCTATCTCTTAAAAGTCTGACCACGCCGGGCGTGGTAGCGCACGCTTGTCATCCCTGCACTTGGGAGGCGGAGACAGGAGGATCGTGCTGGTTTGGAGCCAGCCTCACTGGCTTAAGAGACCCTGTTTTCAAATAAAAAGTATGAAATAGGTCTGGGAGTGTAGCTCAGAGGTAGAAGGTCTTCCAGGAACCCCAGTACCATCAAAAAATAAATAAATAAATAAAGTCTGACCACCTTCCAATAGTTCCATGAACCAAGGCTTTAACACATGGACTTTGGGGGAACCTTTAAGAGTCAAAGTGCAGCAGTCCCTGTGGTAAGTATCTAATCTTTAGCTTTGGCTCAACAGTGCATAGGAACCAGGATTGCTACCGGACTTTCTTGGCTCTGGGGTAGCTCCACCTGGAATTCTCCAATGGAAAAAGAAAAGATAAGTGTCACACTGGTCGTGTGTTCATAGGAAGTGAACAGCAATTTACAAACTCTCTTCTTCCTTCATGGAGACTGTCACTGAACTAAGCCCAGAGCAGCAGTAAATAAATAAATGCCTACACTGAGGTGACAGCTCAGGAGAAATGTATAGCCGTGGATGGAAAGTTCAACCATGAGTATTCCAAAAACAGAATTAAAGTCTGTTTCTAGTTAGGAGCCTTGTATAAAACTGTGTTCCATCTGTGCTTACTACACACAGCTGCACCTTTCTCTAAGCTCTTAGTGGACCTTTTCTTTCCTGGAAACATTGCCTTACGCACAGAAGTAACAGCCGGAAGTCAGTATCAGGAGCAGAATATCTGTATACGACAACATGAGCATTTGTTCTTCCTCTGTTAAGTGGGGGTACCACGTACTTCACACATTCTAAGATGTTTCACCAAATAGCAGAAAATAAATCTAAACTGTGAAGGGAGAAAGTGCTAAAAAAAAAAAATAATAATGCAAGTAACTTTTTCCAGCTATTCTGGTCAAATCTCATTATTTTCATGTCTTAAAATTTAGGTGGTAGTCTAAATAGACTTGAATTTCACATATATAGTGAGATCAGTTCAATTTGGCATTTAACAATCGTTATAAAATTTTTTCATTTTGATTTAATTCAGGAATGTAGCAATATGTTTTCTGACCTGATCTCATTATTGGTGGAGCACATTTACACAAGACAGGACTTACTCTAGAAACATTGGTCAAATCTGAACACAGAAAGCTCTTTGCATGTGATTACTTTGCGGTTATTCGTTTTTTTTTATTCATCTCCACAAAATTAATCATATTGGCACAAACTTATCTAACAGAGAAGTAATGTTATTTGAAAGTCGGTACATTCAGCTTCCAGTTAGTGCCTGTAAAGCTGTTAAGCACATTTTATGGATTCTACTTTGTATCACCTCAAATACTAATAATTGTAACAAAAACATCAATGTCCATTGCTGTTTTTCTTTTGAATTTTAAAGAAAATTAACCAAATGAGGATTGCAATCCAATAAAAATTTACATTTTATAAAATGGTGACTCCAGCTGCAAAAAAAAAAAAAGCATTAACTCAAAATCCTAAAATTTGGATTTTTTTCAAGTGATTAAACAACTAAGGTTAGTTTATTATATGAAATAGGTATATATTTTAATGAAATTACATACCATTCATATACACCATGTTTATATATTGCTTCCATCAATACTGATTCAACCAAATTTTTAAGAGTGTATATAACCCTTTTCTCCTGGATGATCTAATATCTTGTTAAAACTTAAAATAAGACCTTGATAGTATTAATCTCGACCTGACATTGAAACACACCTTCTCAAAACATGTTTAATGTGAATAATTCATAATGTTAAAGTAAGTTTCATTATTGAGTTCTAGACATAATCAAAGAACACCAGCTCCAAAATAATAATTGATAAAGTTGACGGTGAATCTACCTAGAAGTATAAAAGCATGGTGTGGTGGCTCATGCCTGTAATCCCAGTACTTGGGAGGCTGGGACAGGAGGACTGCAGGTTTGAGGACAGACCTTAGCAGTGTAGTGAGACTCTGAGCAACTTAGGGAGACCCTGTTTCAAAACAAAAAATTTAAAAAGGCCTTGGGTTGTACCCTGGAGATAAAAATACCTCCTTGCAAAGAAGTAACAAAAAAGTATGGTTATGAATAATATCCCTGATAAATTTCCATTTTAAAATTTTTTCCTTTGAGCTTTATATTTTACTACATTCTTCTCTAATGGTTTTGTGAATAATTTTTGGATTTTTTTAGACTATACCAAAGAGATCTTCATTTACCAAAGTTTGCTGTATAATGCAGCCTTTTTTTTTTTTTTTTTTTTTGGTCATTTTGACTGTGAGAGATTAAAAAACAATCATGGGTCACCTTTATATTTCCTCAGCTGACTAAATAGAAGGAATTATCCAGTATCAAGAAAACTATATTTACTTTGACTTAAGCCTATTAGTTTCCTTAGTGTCAGGCAGCACAGAAAAAATCCAGCTAATATGATTGGGGTCTGGCAGCTGTCCGTTGCTCACAAGGGTGGCTGTCTAGGTTTACCCAGGACTATATGTTCCAGCCTACTTAATCTTTTGGCTTCTTGCTCTGTAAGCCACCTCGCAACTAAAAGTTCTGGTTACTTTGACGGAGAAACCTTTATATTATAAAGAAGACCTGGATTCGTCTCTTGGCGTATATAATTTTAGCATATTTCCCTCTATGGCTCACGTCTTTGAAAACACTGTCTGGTTTCTTTCTAAATGAGCATATTTCATGTAGACCTTTTTAAAGTTCCCTTCTCAACCCATGTACCTATTAGGTTTCAAACTGTCTCCATTCTCTTAGAAGAACTCAGCAGCAGCTGGGCGTGATGTACATGTCTATAATCCCAGTACTTGGGAGGCTGAGACAGGGGGGATCACAGGTTCAAGGCCAGCCTGAGCAATTTAGCAAGACCCTCAGGAACTTAGTGAGAACCTGTTTTGAAATTAAAAACTAAAGGGCTGAGGGTGTAGCTCAGAGATAGAATTCCCCTGGGTTCAATCTCCAGTACTCATTAAAAATAAAGAAGAAATTAGAACTCAGCTTTTTCAACTCAACTCAACACCAATCATTCCAAATTATATCTTTATCCCTGGAATACAGTTATGACTAGATCTTAACATTTAGCCATGCTGTATGGATTCCAAACGCTACATATCAAAAAGCAAACAGTATCTTGTATTAATCACATCTTTCACTCCAAATTGACTCGCTGCTGTACTGTGGATCTGGAAAGGCCACCTGCTCGGTCCCCAGTCAGTAACTCCACCAGGAGGTGATGGACTTTTAAGGATTTGGTCCTAGAAGGAAGTCTTAGGTCACTGGGGGCATACCCTTGAATTTGAACACCAAACCCTTCCTCTTTCTCTCTTTATTCCTCGGCTGACATGAGATGAATGACTTTGCTCTACCAAACGCTCCCTGCCGTGGTATACTTCCCTGCCACAGGCCCAAACGTGGGTGGAAACTTTTAAGATGAACCAAAATCAATTTTCCTCTTTTTAAGCTTATTTTTCTCTGGTATTTTTTTTTTTTTTACAGTAATGGAAAGCTCACACACTTGCCTTCTTGGTGTTCCAACGTCTGTCAATGATGCTATGATAGTTTGTCTTACCTGTGGATCTGAAAGTGGAGTATAGATTCCCACTCAGAGCAACACAGAGCCAGGTGCAGGCCTCCCACGTCACAGTTCATGAAGGAGTTTCACCCACCTAAGAATCGAAGCCACGCAAGCCTCGGGGGTCGGCCACATGAATAATCCCAGGAAGCCAGCAAGTGGGCAGAACACAACCAATGGGAAGCTAGACAGACGTTGCTCTGAAATTCCATTTTAAAAAGTGTCCTGTACGTTTTTCTCTGACAACTGACATGATACTGATGTTCAGTCAAGAATTGAGAACAACTGCCCCCGTGTTAGCGTGCTAACTACTATCCCTCTGGTCTGTAAAGAATTTTTTTTTAAGTGAAAAGTGAATTTGCTCATCCTACCCAAGATTCCTCTTTCAAGTCTGGTGCATAAGGGTTTAATTAAATGAACTTTTTAAAATCTCTTTTTGTGTGCCTTTTAGCTTTAAGACTTGTCTGAGTATTGAACCCAGGGGTGCTTTGAACCCAGGGGGACTCAGGATTGAACCCAGGGGTGCTTTACCTCCAGTCCACTTCCCAGCCCTATTTTATTAATTTTTATTTTGAAACAATGTCTAATTTGCTGAAGCTGGCCTTGAACCCGCAATCTTCCTGTCTCAGCCTCCTGAGTACTGGCATTACAGGTGTGTGCCACAATGCCTAGCTTAATTCACTGGATGTGAATAATGGGTGTTGGATTTGATAAAAAAACAAACAAAATATTGTTCTTGTCCTCACAAAACTAATATTCCAGAGCTGAAATCAATTCAAATCTACCACACTTAAGTATACATTTCTCTAAAATACGAAATGATTTCTTTAAATTATTAAAATATTCAACTAACTAGTATTTGGCCACACTGAGATTTCCGTGTGTGTGTAAAGTCCACTGGAAGTGAGACTGATAAATCTAACTTTCTTCGATGGGTGTATGAAAAGTAGATTCTTGAAAATCAACAACTCTAAAGCTTCCCTCTTCTACAAATTTCCTGGTAACAGTATTCCTACTGAATACTGTTTCCTGTTCTGAATGAGGCCTGGCTCCTACAGGCTGCTTCCAGCGTTGATGTCAGAAGTTCTAATGCCGTGTGGCTCCTCGGGGATTAAGCGCACTAGCTTTTAATGCTCTTTAAAATGGTGTTTCAAAAGGTCGAACAGAATGGGGCCAAGGGACTAGGGGTGCATCACAGTACAGACTGCCTTACAATAGCTTATAGTATCAAGACTAGTTTGTTATAAATAACACCCAAAGCCAGGTGTGGTGATGCATGCCTGTAATTCCAGTACTTGGGGGACTGAGGCGGGAGGATTACAGGTTTGAAGCCAGCCTCAGCAACTTAGCAAGACCCTGTGTCCAAATTTTTTTTTCTTTTTTTTTTTGGTGGTACTGGGGGTGGAACCCAGAGGCTTTCTACCTCTGGGCTATACTCACAGACCTTTTTAAAAAAATATATTTTATTTGGAAACAGGGTCTCACTAAGTTGCCGAAAGCCTCACTAAGTAGCTGAGGCTGGCTTCGAACCCATGCGATCCTCCTGTCTCAGCCTCCCAAGCGCGGGGATTACAAGCGTGCTCCACCACGCCCGACCAACCCTTTGTCCAAATTTAAAAAATAATAATAATCCCCGCGCTTGGGAGGCTGAGACAGGAGGATCGCACTAGTTCAAAGCCAGCCGCGTGCGCTGGCTTAGGAGACCCTATTTCCAAATAAAAATGTAAAAATAGGTCTGGGAGTATAGCCCGGAGATAGAAGGGCTTCCAGGAACCCCAGTACCACTAATAATAATAATAATAATAATAATAATAATAATAATAGTAATGATGTTAGGGGTATAGCTTGGAGGTAGAATGCCCTTGGGCTCAGTTGCACTGCACACACACACACACACACACACACAGTTCAGCATACTGAAATCCTCCAACCTTTCTTTTTCCGATCAATGGTTTCAAATTCATTGTTAAAATAATGTTTTTAAGCTAGGCGTGGTGAAGCAGGCCAGTAATCCCAGGATTTGGGAAGATGAGACAGGAAGATGACAGGTTCAAGGACAATCTCAGCAAGTAGTGAGATTCTCATCAACCTACCATGACCCTGTTTCAAAATAAAAATAAGATAGGGCTGGGGGTGTACCTCAGAGGATGTAGCCCCCAGGTTCAATCACCAGCACCACACACAAAAATAATGATATAATAAAAATAAGAATTTTATTTCCACTAACTTGTCTCCAGGATGTTTTCTCGAGTGAAAGAGACAGGGGGGACTTTAACCAGGGTGCTGGGTTACAGTCACTGCGTACGGCCACGGACAGAAGTCCTGGGGTGGGGGGGACACATTCTCCATGTGGACCACAGCGGACAACGGCCAGTCTGTTCTTCAGCACATATTGAGGAGGTTCTTATCCATCTGTTAGCACACACTGGAGGAGTTTCTTTAGTTGAGCGCTCTTGACCCAAGGCGCTTTTGATTTTCAAACTTGGTGTCGCAGTGATACAGGAGGACAGTTTTCTGGGGATCTCGGGTGAGCTTTGCTGTGGGGTGTTAGCCCCCGGGTATGGACATGATGGTGCATGAAACAGCTTTAACAGGCAGTACCGAGAAGCTACGAGGTGCAAAGATGCTTTAGAAGGCACCTGACACGTGTATTTAATACACAACAGTGTTCACTTATTGAAAACAAATTTTTTATTTTATTTTTGGGGTACTAGAGGGTGAACCCAGGGGCATTCTACCTCCAAGCAACACCCCCCAGTCCTTTTTATTTTTTTATTTTGAAGTAAGGTTTTGCTAAGTTGCTGAGGGTCTTGCTAAATTGCTGAGGCTGGCCTCAAACATGCAATCCTCTTGTCTCAGCCTCCTGTGAACTCTGCAATACCTGGCAGAAAATAATTTTTAAGAAAGCTGAACTTTAGGTATTTACTATTTAAAAAATAAAATTTTAAGGTACGTAATTATAAAATAGGCTCTGGAAATTTTATCCCAGAGCCATATATATTTTAAAAAATGTTTCTGTAGCCGGGCGTGGTGGCGCATGCTTGTAATCCCCGTGCTTGGGAGGCTGAGACAGGAGGATAGCTTAGGTTCGAAGCCAGCCTCAGCTGGCTTAAGAGACCCTGTTTCCAAATAAAATACAAAAGAGGTCTGGGAGTGTAGCCTGGAGATAGAAGGCCCCTGGGTTCCATCCCCAGTAACACCAAAATAAATAAATAAATAAATAAATAAATAAATAATTTTCACAGTAACTAAAGCTCTTCCCTCATTATGGTATCCTTGACCAGAGGGTAATTCTATAAAGATATAAATCATGAAAGTGCAATTTATACATTACACGGGTGCACACATATCAGAATATATATCGTAGATAGCCAACTGAAGCAGCGTTGTCTCATCTTATTTTGTTCTAAGACCCCACGAGACTGCTGCGAACAGATGGTTTATTTAAAGGAACCATTGCTATGCCCCACTAATACCGTAATCTAGACCCAGGAGCACCGCTATCCCTCCCCCGTAACGCCGGCTTCATCGTGCTCTGGGATCATTGCCGCAGAGACCCTCGGAGCCCAAGGATGACCTCCGCGGGGAGAAGCATAAGCCTCAGCTGGTTCCCTTTTGTCTATCAACAGCGTCCACCAGCTGCGCCTGTGGGGATCGGTGCGCTCCCTCTGACACTTAAGTCCGAGTTAGCACATTCCAGACAATGGAATGCGTACGAGTAGCCTTGCCCAGACCTGTGTGTACGCATCAAGCCATTTAAACCCAAGGAAGGCCAGCATTCATTCAAAGGACATCGCCAGGGAGGCAAACTCTTGAGCCGTCTCTGGCGGGCCCTAAACAGCGTGACGATAACAAACACCCGGCAAAGGCGTTAGTCGGTGACATCTGTGTTTCAAGAAGCTGATTTGAATGACCATGAAAGTCACGGGAATGGCTTCTAATCATGAGCTAAGCAGAATCAACCAAATCAAATGTCTAGTGGTTTTGAGGGGTACTCATTGCTACCCACTGGGGTTATGAAAGCGCGGCTGAGCTGGGCCTCTGTTCACGGAGCTAAACTTGAGACACAGAGCTGCACCAGAGGTCAATGCGCCGAAACTTTCTGTGGAAAGGGCTGGATGCCTGGGAGTGTTCTCTGTCATTACTCAACAGCGTAACTTGCCTCGAACCCTGAAAAGTCCTGAAGAAAACAGGCTATGCAAACTCAAGAAGTGTTTACTCCTGGATGGGATCACCTCCTTCAAAGCAAATTATCTGTCTGGAGCCTGGAGACAGGGTTGTGTGTTTTGGAGAAATGTCCCCCAAAGACCCACATGTTAAAAGCTTCATCACTAGCCTGTGGTACTATTGAGAGGCGGTGGAACCTTTAAGAGGTGGAGCTTAGCGGGAGGAAGTTAGGTTATTGGGGTGTGCCATTAAAGGGGACACTGGGACCCTGCTCTTTCTCCTTCCTCTTCCTTTGCCCCCTGGCCACCGTGAGATGAACAGGCCTCCCCTGTCCTTAGCACCTGCCATGAGGTACTGTGTCACCACTGGCCCAACGTGACCACAGACTAAAACCTCTGAAACCCTGAGCCAAAATAAACCTTTCCTTCTTATAAACTGATTTTCTTGGGTATTTTTTAATCATGTTAATGGGAAGGTGACTAATACCGAGTTTTAATCGCCTTTTGCTGAGCAACCATGTGCTCTCAAGAAAGGCCTCTAGTTATCTCAAAAACTACGTGGTTCCCTGTCAAATGGGCATACTTTCCACTAGACCCACGAAGATCATTGTGAGCCTAAGGTACAACGACAAGTGTGAAAAGTGTTTATGGAGAAAGGAAAGCACCAAAAACATTAATCCAATTTAGTCTTTCCTTGATGAAGCGGCTATATGTTCTGCACAAAGAGAGCAGTTCAGTGGCTCCCTCCTCCACTGCCAGGAGGAAAAAAAGAAAAAAAAGGAGGATCCTGTGTGTGTGTGTGTGTGTGTGTCTCCATGTAGAGTCTGTCACAACGACTGAAAGAGGAGGCGCATCTGTGCTTGACCCTGACATTTGGAAGAAGGTTCTGCCCTTTACATAACAGCTAGTACAGCCCTTGGGGCACGTTCCTCGCCATGCGACAGGAGACAGGACAAGATTTGACTGCCTGGACTCCCCCGGGGAGATCACGGAGGACTGGCATGGCTGGGTGGTGAAGCCAGTACCTTTGAAAGGTCGCATCCCAATGTGTCTGAGTGTAGGCTGGCAAATGTGTTCTGCTACAGTCCACTAGAGAATCTGACTTTTAATATTTTTTAATTAAAAAAAAAACCTTCCTCTTCAAAACATAAATAAGTCATGGTCACTCCTGTCCAAATCTAAAACGAAGAGCGATTTTTCTTGGGTGAAAAATAACACAAGCCCAAACCACAATGAGGTACCCATCAGGATGGCCACTGTTGGACAGGAGGAAAAGGTATTGGTAAGGATGTACAAAAATTAGAACCTGGTATGCTGCTAATGGGAATTCAGAAATGACGTGCTGCTCTGGTAAATGGTATAGATATTCCCCAAAAGAATAAACATAAAATTGCCATATGATCCAGCAATTTGAACTCGTGGGTATGCGTCCACAAGAATTGAATGCAGGAACTTGGAGAGTTATTTGTTCGGAACAGCCAAAAGGTAGAAACAGCCCAAGCCTTCCCTGACAGGTGAATTAATGAACACATTGGGGTAGGTAGATACAATGAGGTCCAGCTGAAGGAAGGAAATGCTAACACTTGGACAACATGGAGCCACTCAAGGGCATTATGCTCAGTGAAATATGTCAGTCACAAAAGGATAAACACTGGCCCAGCACAGTATCCCAGTACTGAGGAGGCTGAGACAGGAGGAGGGCAGGTTTAAGGCCAGCAAACAGTACCATGGTGAGACCCTGTTTCAAAGTAACAGGGTCTGGAGAGAGAGCTCAGTGGTAAAACACCCCTGGGTTTAATCGCGGTAACACACACACACACACACACACACACACACACAGATAAATACTATATGATTTCACTCATATGAGAGCCTTACAGTGGTCAAATTTACACAAAGTCAAGTTTTTTTTAAAAAATATTTTTTTAAGGCCGGGCGTGGTGGTGCACGCTTGTAATCCCCACGCTTGGGAGGCAGAGACAGGAGGATCGCGCAGGTTCGAAGCCAGCCATGCTGGAGTAAGAGACCTTGTTTCCAAATAAAAATGTAAGAATAGGTCTGGGAGTGTAGCCCGGAGGTAGAAGGGCTTCCAGGAACCCCAGTACCATATATATGTGTGTGTGTGTGTGTGTGTGTGTGTGTGTGTGTGTGTGTGTGTGTTATCAGTGGTTTGTTAAATACATGGGTACAGAATTCATAGTTATAGAGGTCCAACTGCATCTCCTCCCTGGTGGATTTTAGGTTATTACCACATGGTTAGAACAACAATTTTGTTTTGTACTGGAGATTGAACCCAGGGACATTCTACCTCTGAGCCACAGCCCTTTTTAATTTTTTATTTTGAAATAGAGTCTTGCTGAGTTGCTGAGGGTATTTCTAGGTTTTTGAGGCTGGCCTCAAACCTGTGATCCTCCTGTCTGAATCTCCCAAGTTCTGAGATTACAGGCAAACTCCATCATACCTGGACACCCATTAGAACAATTTTTATGGACACAAAGTCAGTGGGTTTTACAAGGCATCATAGTTAACCAAAATATCATGAATCATCCTTTTTTCATATATATATATATATATTCCTGGAAACCCTTCTACCTCCGGGCTATACTCCCAGACCTATTTTTATACTTTTTTATTTGGAAACAGGGTCTCTTAAGCCAGCACGGCTGGCTTCAAACCCGCGCGATCCTCCTGTCTCCGCCTCCCAAGCGCCGGGATTACAAGCGTGCGCCGCCACGCCCAGCAAGATATTCTTTTCTTTTTTTAAGTTTAAAATAATTTATTTTAAACCTGTATTACTTACCTAGGAGCAAAACATGTTAACATGTGGTCTTGTTGGGTTGATTTCTTTAGGGTATGTGTGTGTGTGTATATATACATATATATATATATATATATATATATATATATATATGCTGGTGTGTATATTAAAACTTCTGGAAGAAATCAGAAGAAGCTGTTAACAGTGTTTAGTGTGGAGATAGAAACTTGAATTGGGGCCGTAAAGTATTTCATTTATAGTTTTCTAGAGTTTGACTTTGTTACCCTATGTTAGTGGGTGTATATGTATGTATTCGTTCAAGATAAAAAATGCTAATGGAATATTGATGTAGCTTAAAAGTAGAGCACATTCTTAGCATACACAAGGCCTTGGGTTCAATCCCCAGCATCAAAAGTAAGTAAAATAAAATGCTGTATTTGCTCAGAGGAATAAGTGAGAGCCCTGATAGAAAATTACTCATAACCTAGTGAGAGAAATGGAGACGCACATTATTATTAAGCTGGTTACCACGTGGCCCCGTAATCAGTTAAGAACCTGGGTTCAAGCCGAGCACAGTGGTGCACGCCTGCGATCCCAGTACTGAGACAAGAGGATCGCAGGCTCAAGCCCAAGCCCTAAGCAACTCAGAGTTGAATCCTGTTTCAAAAAATAAAAAATAAAAAAGGGCTGCGGGTAGCTCAGAGATAGATTGCCCCTGGGTTCAATCCCCAGCACCAGAAAAAGAACCTGATTTCAGATCCTATCAAGGCCATTTCTTAGCCATAGGATTTCAGACAAACCATCTGTGCCTCCACTTCCATCCGTAAACTAAGGCCACTAATAGTTTCTACCCAATGGTTTCTACCCACTAATGGTTTCTACCCACTAATGGTTTCTACAGATAATAGGCTAGTGTGTGGCTAGTGTGTGGGCTACTGTGTGGCAAGATTTCTCTAAAGGACTGATGTTATTAAATTAATGAATAAATGAATTGATGAGTTTTTGATACTAGGGGTTGAACCCTGGGGGCTTTACCTCCAAGCTACATCTCTAGCTTTATTTTAATTACTTATTTATTTATTTATGTATTTATTGTTTTTAAATAGGGCCTCTCTAGGTTACTGTGAGTCAACCTACATTACTGAGGTTGGCCTTGAACCTGCAATCCTCCTGTCTCTGCCTCTCAAGTACTGAGATGATGGGGAAAGGGCTGATGCCATCAAAGACCTGAGCAGGCATCACACTAGGAGAGGAGGGATTTCTTCCGCCCGGGGCCTGGGTTACCGAGGCTTTGAAGTGGAGGAGCTTGAGCTGGGCCTTAAAAGATCAGTAGGTTTTAGCCAGGCAATGTGGAATGATTGGGCATTTGGGGAGCAGGAAGGACAGGAGCAAAGGCAGGCTGTGTGACTGCCCGGTCAGCCGCCAGTGCGGGCCCATGAACTCCTGAACCTTCCTTCCAGGAGCGTCGCGAGGAAATTAAAAAGAAAGAACAACTCTGTTCATTTTTTAAAAGTCCAGTACGTAATTCGTGTAAAGACTGACCCTTCGTATGGTACTTCAGACTCACTTGTTAAATTCCTTTTTTACGGTCTTCTGGGTAGAAGTTCACACCTGATCAAACATCTGTAAATGAGCTAGTATAAAAAAATGAAAATCCTGAAATATGAGGCAGATCCCCAAGCGTACCTCCAGAGCATAGAGGTACAGTGTAGTATGGCCTCACACCCTTCAAAATCCAACCGGCACCTGCTGCAGGGGCCTGGGGTTTTACAGCGTGGCTATTTGTTTCTGGGAGATGACCTGTCTGCTCAGCACCCATGAGTGGGTCTCAGAGGTAAGGGTCTCACAGGTCATATTTCCCTGGATGTCTCCAGATTTGAGGTTAGACTACAACCTTATCAATTTCTAATGTCATGTTGAATAAGTTTGAGACATGTGTACACTCAGACACTCCCATCCAAGCACCATTACTGCGAGTTGAGCATCCCTACTCCTCAAATCTGAAATGCTCCAAAATTTGGAACTTTTTGAGTGCCGTCCAGACACCGCAAATGGAAAATTCCACTTTGAACTCACATGATGAATCTCGGTCAAAACACAGGCGCCAGCAGCCTCTTTTGAGAAATGCCTTAAACTCAGCACACTAAAAACATTGTAGGAAATTTACCTTCAGGCCATACGTATAACGTGCTTATGAAACATAGGTGAATTTTATCTTCTGATGTTAGTCCCATTCCAAGATGTGTATTTGTAGCCAGGCATGTTGGTGCATGCCTGTAATTCTAGGACTTGGGAGGCTGAGACAGGAGGATCACAGGTTCCCAGCCAGCCTCAGCAACTTAGTGAGACCCTGTTTCAAAATAAAAGAATAAAAAGTTTCTGAGGTTATAGCTCAGAGACAGAATGCCTCTGATTTCAACCTCTAGCATCACAAAAAATAATATATATTGCCTATACATCACTATTATATATAATATTATCATATAACATAATATATATCATATATATGTGTTATAATATTCCAAAATCCAAATCTGAAACACTTCTGGTCCCAGGCATTTCAGATTAGGAATATTCAACCTGTCTTTCTTTTGCATAGGGAGAAAACTGAGTTTCTGAGAAATCAAGAAATTTGACTGAGTTCCTGGTTAATAGGTCAGGATTCAGATCCATGTTTTCTGACTCCACATCAAATACTCTTTTCAGTGCCACCAGCAGCCTCTTTTGAGAAATGCCTGAAACTCAGCACCCCAAGGCACCAGCCTCCTAGAGTTTGGGAGATGTTAGCAGTCCTGGACACCTAGCCCTATCATCTCACACTGAGAAGCCCGCCATGCCCGTGATCCCAGATGCCCCCCATCACTGTCTATCCACTGAGCAAGTCACAGGTTGCTAGGAGCCTATCCGATATACCGCTGCCATCTTTCATTCTAACAAACGCCTGGATAACATGATCTGCTGAAAAACTATCTCCTCCAGCCTCCTTCGCAGATGGAGTATCCCTTAAGACAAGTGTAGAATAAAAAAAAGCATTCGAGGAGAAATTTCTGCCCTGCAATTACCCTTCTTTCTTCAACCTACATGAAAAGTAGATATAAGGAAAAAAAAAAAAGGCTAGAGAATTTTAGAGATCTCAGCTACAAACCAACACCTCTGGATTCCTGTGAAGGCCTAAATCTTTATGTGCTTAATTCATCACGGTTAAAACTCTGATTGTAGAAGCTGCGTGCAATTCCTAATTGATACACTAAGTGTTTAGCCCCCCTGAACATATTGTTCCAATGTTTGTTTATACTGGTGTGGTTAGCAAGAATCAAACTTACTTGGAAGAATAATTAAATAAAACAGCCACTGGTCATGTATTTTCTCCACAGGAAATGAGAGAGGCGCAGCTGCTATTGTAAGGGAGTCTGTGATTTTATTTTACTTTAAAAAGATGCGGGTTTCTGTTTGCTTTTAATTTTGATAAGGCTAAAAGTCACTCGTCTCATTTGATCCCTTAAGGGGCTTTCGAAGACTAGTCCTCTGGACTCACGATGCGGGTCTCTTCCTGCCCTCTTTCTAGCACTGCTTTGCTGTTGCAGACAGCCCATAGACACGAGGACTGGGTTTGAAAATGGACGCTCATTTTTAGTAAAAATCCTGGGGCTTCTTACGGAAGTCTCCATGAAAAAGCCTCTTCAAAGGGCAGGATGTGAGGCTGAAGCTTGTGCCGCGTTCTTGAATTACATCCACCCACACATGGGAAAAAGCACTCCGGTCAGCTTCACACATAAAGACCGGCATGCAGAATGTGGATCAGGGAGGGAGGGCAAACAAGAGAAAAAGAGAAAGGAAGAAGAGAGGGAGGGAGCAAGGGAGGGAGGGAAGACAAGGTCAGTGGCAGATATGTGAAAAGAAACCAACCATCAACACTTCTGTGAACTGGCAGTCAGAGGCACAGTGGACCTCCATGTTTTTTAATGGTCTATGGAAAATGAAGAGGACCACCACTTGACAGATAAAATTGGGACTTTGAAAGCAATTACGCATACCGTGACTTCCCACCCAGCTAAAAAACAACCATGCCAAATAATTTACTATTAACTGGCTATAGAAATGCACGGCATATTTTAGCCCTTGGGTTTCTTGCCCCTGTTTAGTGATTTATTTTTAACTATAAATGTCATGTTCTATTTCATAGCTTATCTTTCTGTCATTTTAATTTGGAGTAACCTTCAACAATTCCAGTTCTAGAAGATGAGAAGTCTCTTAAAAAAATTATTACAGCTGGGCATGGTGGCGCACGCTTGTAATCCCCGCGCTTGGGAGGCTGAGACAGGAGGATCGCACAGGTTCGAAGCCAGCCTCGGCTACTTAGTGAGGCTCTCAGCAACTTAGTGAGACCCTGTTTCCAAATAAGGTATAAAATAGGTCTGGGAGTATAGCCCAGAGGTAGAAAGCCTCAGGGTTCCAACCCCAGTACCACCAAAAAAAAAAAAAAATTATCACAGTTATTTAAAAAGGAGTCCTTTCATTTAATGATACAAATTGATAACTAGTTCAGTGTGGTCCAAAGGTGCATTGTATCAGATCCTCATCCACAGAGCAGCATTTAAAATAGGAAGAAGTGGTTTGTCTTTCTACCTACACATTTCTGTAACATCTTTGAGTATATTCGCTCCTACCCAGGTTAACAACCAATCTGCTATATTTAAGATTAAACTAATTGTTGTTTTATTTTATATTTCCAGGCTTAAGGAACAATTACTATAGAGTGAAATAAAGTCAAGATTAGTGATAAATTTTTTCAAGAAGATAAAATTCATAGAATAATACATCTGAATGTATACTATACAGAAAGGATTTAGGCAATTAGTATATAATTTGTTTTGATTTAGTGATGTGTGTTTTTAAATAAGTGAGTTTTTTTTTAAATGGAGGCAATGATAACTCCAGGAAAAAGAAAGAGCTAAGCAAGAAATACAGTTTTGCAACAATGTTCTCTACTGTTCTCAGCCATAGCTAGCGTTTTCAAAATCACAATAATTGAAACACTAGCTTTTCATTTAACCAAAAACTTTAATGCTAAATGTTAGTGTTGGAAGAATACATTCCGGAAGCAGGACAAAAAAGTGTGTATGTGTGTGTAAGTACGTAGGTTGATGGTAGAAAATGAAGGAGCTCTAATTCTCATCTTCCTCTTTACAGAGTTCAAATTTAAACCCTTAAATATGAAAAGCAAAGGGATATATGCATATTATTTTGCATATGGAGGTAACTAACAAAAGAATCAGATAAATGAAAATGTTTACCTGGGGGAAATGGGGAAAAGAAGAGTAGAGATTACTATACTCGCCAAAAACTTTGTGCAATTTTATGACTTTTTAAATCATGTAAATATGTCACAGATATTAATAAATAAGGATTATTATTTCAATATTATATACATTATATATAGTGTTTTAATTATGAACGGGTCATCCCAGTTTTTATCACAATAATTTGAGACACTATTATACTGTCTCAATGATTCACATTTTTAATGATACAGCAGCCTCTCTTATTTGTACTTATTTTTGTATGTGTGTGTAGTACTAAGGTTGAACACACAGGTATTCTACCTTCAAGCTACGCCCCCATCCCTTTTATGTTTTTGTCTTTGAAACAGGGTCTCATTAGGTTGCTGAGGCTGGCGTTGAACCTGCGATCCTCCTGTCTCAGCCTCCAAAGTACTGGGATTACAGGTGTGCACAACCACAGCTGGCTTTATTTATAGTTCTTTGATTGAAAAGGAAAGAGCTACGTGAGCACCGATAATTATTAAGATGATTATGATTTAAAACATTTCCTGTTTTCCCATCCTCGCAGAACCTCAGGACGAATTTAAGTTCTAATCTGAAACTAATTTGCTCAAGCAATTCGGCATTCAAATTTTGGGGAATACCAAAAATGCAAAAGTCTTGCAAGCAACCGGGCGATCTCCCTTGCACTGAATTACCGTGAGCTTCTCTGACCCTCGCGGGCTCCCCCGGGTCTACATTTGTTCTTTGACTTAGCAGCAATTTTCCACATTTCCTCTTCACTCAAGGCCCAGACAGAGCACCTCGTAAACTTATGGTTTTGGCTTTTTGCACCCTCAATGAGCACCTAGGTGGAAGTGGTCAGATTGTGGGTAACTCTGGCTCCCCTCAGCTCTGGCTAGACAGACGCCCTTCATTAGGTTGCTAGTGCTCACAGAAGCCCCACTATCTGTGGGCTCTCAGACATCTTAGATATCTTCTACACAGAGTTATTTCTGTCCGCATTGGACCTGCTTCACACTGGCTCTATTGATCGGTCATTTTAAAGATGACCTTGCCCTCCTTTCATCTTCCCTAGCCAAGAATGACATGCCCACCCCACACCCAGCATTTGCAGCAGATAAACTGTCCAACTGTCCACCTAAAGAACGCTCCAGCCAGGCATGGTGGTGCACACTTGCAGTCCCAGCATTCGGGAAGCAGAGACAGGATTATGGTTTGCGGACAGCCTCAGCTACTCAGCAAGGCCCTTCCCAACTCAGTGAGACCCTGTTTCAAAAATAAAAAGACTTGCCGGGCGTGGTGGCGCACGCTTGTAATCCCCGCGCTTGGGAGGCAGAGACAGGAGGATCGCGCAGGTTCGAAGCCAGCCGCGCGCGCTGGTTTAGGAGACCCTGTTTCCAATAAAAAAATGTAAAAATAGGTCTGGGAGTGTAGCCCGAAGGTAGAAGGACTTCCGGGAACCCCAGTACCACCAAAAAAATAAATAAATAAAAAATAAATAAATAAAAAGACTTAAAAAATAGAACTGGGGGTGTATCTCCGAGGTACAGTGCCCCTGGTATCCACCCCTGGTATTGAAAAAACAAAAATAAAATTAATAAATAAAGAACATTCCGGTAATTTCTTAGTTACCGTCACCTCAAACACTCTTCCCCTGATGTTCCTGCCCCACAGTAACCGCAGGGTCTGCTCCAGGTGGAGGCAAGTGAGGAGCAGGAGGAATCTCAGAGGGTTCACATCTAAAGGGTGCCTCCAATTTTGATCCAGCGGAGGAGAAACCAAGCCCTGATTCTGCAGGAAGGTATTTAAGGATCTTTTCTCATCCGGCTCTGACGCAAGGAGAGGCAAAGAGCTAGAGGGAATAGAAGGGCTACTGTAGAAGAAAGAAAGAAGTGTTCTTCTTTTCTTCCTTCCTTCCTTTCTTCCTCCCTCCCTTCCCATTTATTTATTTTTGCAGAACGATACCTATAGTTTGGATCTTGAATGTCCCCTGAAGGCCATGCGTTAAAGGTTATATCTTCAGAGTGATTCTGTTTCGGAAGGTCTTTAGCAGATGAGAAGGTCCTTAGATCCCTGGAGGGATGGCTCCGAAGGGGACTGTGGAACCCCACCCCTCTCCTCGCTCTCTTTCACTGCCTGGCCTTGAGGCCAGCGGTTCTGCTTCTCCACCCTGTTGTCTGGCTATGGGGTGCTGCCCTTCCCCCACCCCTGAGGCTTAAAAGCAATGGGTTGGCCTGATCGTGGATTGGAACCTCTAAAACCATGAGCAGCCAAACTAAAACTTTTTTCCTTTAAGTTGATTATCTCAGGCATTTGTTATAGTGACTGACAGCTGACTAATACACAAAGTAAAAAAAAAAAAATCACATTACAGAAGTTCACCTTTCAGGCATTTTTGGTCTGTTGCTAAAAAGGCCAAGGCACCTAAACCTACTCCAAAGCTCATGATTTATTTAATTGCTTATTTATTTATTTATTTATTTATTTATTTATTTATTTTGTGGTACTGGGGATTAAACTCAGAAGCGTTCTATCTCTAAGCTATAACCCCAGCCCTTTTTAGTTATATATGTTTTATTTTGTTTTGAAACAGGATCTCACTAACTTGCTAAGAGTCTCACTAAGTTGCTGAGGCTCGTCTTGAACTTGTGATCCTCCTATCTCAGCCTCCCAAGGACCAGGATTACAGGTTGCACTACCATGCTTGGCTCAAAGCTTACTATTGACTAGATATCTTGATGGAATCTCTCTTGTCATGATGTAGATCTATCCCAACGTGGTCTAATTTCCTAAGCAGTGTACATATATTGATACCAGACAAACTAAAGTCAGCAAGTATCTTAATGTTGACAAAGAGCAGAAAATAGAGATCTTCATATTCTACTAACTCAAGAAACATAATTATCTAGTGAGAGCTCGTAACTCAAATGACACAAGCATACCACAACAATATAGAATTGAGAAAATATGTATGTTAAGCTAAGTAGGATGGTAGACTTAGCTTTTCAAGCAAATCTTGAGAGGCAGAGCATTTTTCATGCATTTTGGGGTTATAGACATCATACCTCAAATATACCAGGACTCGACGTTTTAAAAAATCAAAGAACCCTATAGGTTTGGAGGGGCCACATGAATGCATCTCGCCGGACCTTCTTTATAATGTTCCTGACAAATGGTCATCTAGCCACAGAATTTCTATTTTGTGAGCCTGCTGCAGTATAGAACAATCTCAGTATTTGGAAGGTCTATTTCCATATACCAAGTGAGCACTTCTGGTCTCCTATCTTTAAAACACTGATTTTGGAAGGTTTCCCAAGGATCCAGAAGTGGCCAATGGCACAGAGCCATCCCTTTCTCTTGGCTGACTTTTCTCATATGTGCACACATTCTCAAATACCTCATGGTTAGTTAAGAGGCATTAAAACACTTCCAAAAAGGCCACAAAATAATCCACATATGCACAGTGTCTAGAAAATATAGACTCCTTATGAAAGTCCAAAAATAGTATTAAGACTCGCTAATGGTAGAATTACCACCAAAAAAAAAAAAAAAGTGAAAATGTTTCAGGTTACAGAGAGAGGTAATAATAATAAAAAGGAAAAAACTGGGAAGATGTAGTACGTGAGAAGAGGGAAGGAGCTCTGGGGACACACAGCCATTGCCATTTCACCAGGAAATGGTTTTGAGAGGTTTCTGAATGTAGGTAAACCGTTGGCGTGGAAGGAGATTTCAGTGTCCGGTGTCTGCTTCCATGGACTCTATCCTCCGTGAGCTGAGAAAATCATTCCTACTTAGAAGAGACAAAAGCCATGCCCAAAGTTGTGAGGTCAACCATCAAAGATGAGAAGGCATCATGAAAAGTAGAAACAGTTCATAGGAACCCCAGACCGAAGCAGCCCCCTAATCCTCAGCTTTGCCTACAGTATAATTCACCAAATGACAACCTAGGCTAAAACAAACTTCTATGGACCAGCCGGGGCCCGGGTCGCGGGACTCTGGGCCCCGGGCCGAACTGCGAGTAGCATGCCAGAACCCTGGAGAAACCGGGCCCAGAACAGAAAAAGATAAAGAAAAATATCGGAGAGGAGGTAAGAAAGCCGTTGTGGATGCCAGGACACTGGAGATGCAGACAAAACTTATCTAAATGCACTGGAACTTATGGAAAAATTCGCCGTGAAAGAGGACTGCTATTTCTCTATATTGTTAAAAATCTCAGACATCACCTGTAAGGAGAGAGTGTAGCGGAGACCAAGGAGAAATGCGGTGTTGAAAGAGTTCTCCGTGATGGTGGTGGAGACTTGTATTCAGGAGAAGCAGAAACCGGATCCTACCAACTTTATTTTTTTGGAGAAATTACACCAAACGTTGAATGCTACCATCACGCATGCTTAGGAACACTGGACAACATTCAGAGTGGAAAAAGAGCCTGGGAAGGATTTGAAACGGTGGAGGCAGTGGCAATGCCAGTGGCCAATACTCAGGGGAGGCAGAGATCTGATACATTACACCTGGAACCTTTGAAATAATAACCACAGAGACAGTGATCGGAACCTGCTGAGGGGTTAGGCAGGCGCCGGGGCCAGTGGCCGACATCGGAGCTTGCTGTGAGGCAAGGCCACTACTGAGGCCTCCGTGGCCGGGTTTGGAACCTGCCGAGGGGTTAGACCGATGCTGGGGCCAGCGAGGCTGGCATTGGAGCCTGCCATGAGGCAAGGCTTGTGCTGGTGCCTCCGAGGTTGGGTCCGGAACCTGCTGAGGGGTTAGGCCGGTGCTGGGGCCAGCAAGGCCGGCATTGGAGCCTGCCATGAGGCAAGGCCGGTACTGGGGCCTCCGAGGCCAAGATAAGAGCCTGCAGAGGGGTTAGGCCGGTGCTGGGGCCAGCAAGGCCAGCATCGGAGCCTGCCATGAGGCAAGGCCAGTGCTGGGGCCTCCGAGGCCGGGATTGGAGCCTGCCTTGAGGCAAGGCCGGTACTGGGGCATCTGAGGCTGGGATAAGAGCCTGCCGAGGGGTTAGGCCAGTGTTGGGGCCAGCGAGGCCGGCATCGGAGCCTGCTATAAGGCAAGGCCAGTGCTGGGGCCCCCGAGGCCAGGATAAGAGCCTGCTGAGGGTTTAGGCCGGTGCTGGAGCCAGTGAGGCCGGCATCGCAGCCTGCCATGAGGCATGGCCAGTGCTGGGACCTCCGAGACCAGTATCGGAGACGGCCGAGGGGTTAGGCCGGTGCTGGGGCCAGCGAGGCCGGCATCGGAGCCTGCCATAAGGCAAGGCCGGTACTGGGGCCTCTGAGGCCAGGAAAAGAGCCTGCCAAGGGGTTAGGCCAGTGCTGGGGCCAGCAAGGCCGGCATCGGAGCCTGCCGTGAGGCATGGCCGGTGCTGGAGCCTCCGAGGCCAGGATCGGAGCCTGCTGAGGGGTTAGGCCGGTGCTGGGGCCAGCGAGGCCGGCACCGGAGCCTGCTGTGAGGCAAGGCCGGTACTGGGGCCTTCAAGGCCGGGATTGGAACCTGCCGAGGGGTGAGGCCGGTGCTGGGGCCAGCGAGGCCGGCATCGGAGCCTGCCGTGAAGCAAGGCCGGTACTGGGACCTCCGAGGCCGGGATAAGAGCCTGCCGAGGGGTTAGGCCGGTGCTGGGGCCAGCAAGGCCGGCATCGGAGCCTGCCGTGAGACATGGCCAGTGCTGGGGCCTCCTAACCCGGGAACGGAACCTGCCGAGGGGTTAGGCCGGTGCTGGGGCCAACGAGGCCGGCATTGGAGCCTGCCGTGAGGCTAGGCCGGTGCTGGGGCCTCCGAGGCCGGGATTGGAATCCTGCCAAGGGGTTAGACTGGTGCAGGGGCCAATGGCCAGCATCGGAGCCTGGCGTGAGGCAAGTTCACTCCTGCGGCCTCCAAGGCCGGGACCAAAGCCAGCTTAGGGGTTAGACCGGTGCAGGGGCCAGCGAGACCAGAAATGGGGCCTCCCATGAGGCAAGGCCGCTGCTTGAGCCAGCTAGGTCTGGATCAGTCCACTGAGTAGCCAGGCCACTACTGGGACCATCAAGAGTGGGATCGGTACTTGCAACGCAGCATGCACAGAGAAATATCGCAGAAAATATAAATCAGACGCTTCTCTTAATCAGCAATAACTAGGAGGAAAAGGGCAACAGGAAGAGGTTGAGCTATAGAAAGGGCCCTATAGTGAAGCAACTAATGTGACCAATCAGAGGGTATGTAATACTGGAGGATGGAGCCTCTTTAAAACGCAGGAGGTACATAAATAAATGTATCAAAGTAAATCACCAAAGAAGTGTGGGATGGAGGGAGGGGGAGGGAATGGGATGGGGGCTGGAGGAGGGCTAATTGGATAATGTGTGCTTGTATATCCTCTCAAGTCTTGTAATCCAATGTGATTGATATATGACTACAATGCACCAATTTAAAAAATAAATTAATAAATTAATAAATAAATAAATAATTTAAAAAACCAAACTTCTATGTAAATATCATCACCCGGTATGATTTTTCTCATAGCAGGAAACAGCCCATTTTGTGATGCCTAATACTTTCAAATTATAAGCAGGTCAGATCCTCTGCTCTGAGAAGAGCTCCTCTGATCTGAGAAGTGACCCTCATCAAGCCCACTGTGTGGTTCCAGAGAGCAGGGGTGCAGGCAGCATGGATGGAATCCGTAAGGCAGGGAAATTTGCTCTTTCTAGTGTTTTTATTGATCTTTGTAGATCTTAAAGAACTGGCTCCATTAACTAAGTAAGTAAAAATCAAAGGGTGTTACCTTTTAAAACAAAATAAAACTACTGCTGAGCCTTGAATAAAAAAAAAAAAATTCCTTCCACTAACCTAAGATTCTGACCACAAAGCAAAATCAAGACTCTGGAAAGTCCCACAAAACATCGTATGGAAATTGAAAAGGGAGGGAGGGATGCTGGGAAAAAGGGAGGTCCATAAACTGGGGGGCTGGGGTTATGTGAAGCTCCGTCTTTCCTCCCAGGGTTTAAAGTGCAGCCCTACCATCAAGGTCCTGAGTAGGAAGCCTTCCCCCCCAAAGGACAGTCATTGTTTGAAGAAAATAAAAGGTGCGCTGAATTTTGGAGTTGCCCTTAAACATGAGGATCAGGTTTTGATAGATTAGGAATGAGAAAACAGAAGAAAAGAAAGGAAGAAAAGAGGGAAGGAAGGCAAGGGTAGAAGGAAGGAAGGAAGGAAGGAAGGAAGGAAGGAAGGAAGGAAGGAAGGAAAAGAGAAGAAGGAAGGAAGGAAGGGTTAGTTCATGTCTCATTCTTATTATCGTTAATAATAGTTACATTTACAAAGCACTTACAGTGGCCCTGGTACAGCCCTTATTTGATTCTCACATCTACTGTATATGTGTTCAGTTTCCCCTTTTCTATACACAGGTAAGCAGAGGCACAGAAAGGTTAAGTACTCAGTCCAAGATCCTGGGAGTGGTTAAGTAGCAGAGCTGATATCTCTATTTTTAAAAGCAACCCAAGGGCTCGAGGCTTAGCACAGGGCCAAAGCTTCACATGCACGAAGTCCTTGGTTTGGTCTCCAGCACCACAAAAAAGGAATAAAACAAAAGCGATCCAGGCACTACAGCCTGAAAAACAAAGTTCCATAAAATGGCTTCAGATGCTGAGTAGCAAATCCCATGGGTGCACTGAGTTTCTTCATATCTGTTTTAGAGTATGTTTCACATGTAAGACACATGACACGGTGAAACACTATCATTTTCTGCAGAATGCGAATGGCTTGGGTCCTTGCCCCTCTGGAGTGGCCACTTTTAGGTCTTTTATTTAACTCATCATATTTTTGTTGTGTGAAGAAAGACCTTTTGAAAAACGTGTGATAATGCCCAGCCTGGGAGAGGTGTAAGCTCTTTCTCATCGGGCTCTCCGTGGCCGTGAGCCTCCCTGCCTCCCATGCTCATCTTCTGGCCCTGCTGCTTCGTGCTCCTGCTGCATGGTCCCTGCATCTTTCCTATCTGTGACTCCCCTTCCCTCACTCTACTGCTTCCTAAGTCATGAGCACTCCAGTGGAGGCTGAAGCTGAGAAACACCTGAGGGTTCACAGAATGTCTTTATCTTCTGGTCTCGTTACAAGGACCAAAATTCCTCCGCACCTAGCAGGCCTCTCCCCATCATGGACATCAAGTGAATTCATATCAGCTTTTTCTTCAAACCACCTGCCAGGTCCCTGCCTCGCCACTGGCAAACTTTCTGGCCCCTCCATCTTGCTTGGCCTGATGCTCCATCTCAAGATGATTTTCCTGCTTTTAACCCCAAGAGAAATATGCTGGAAAGCAGCAACAGTGCCCCCCCTCGGTACTGGGTCTTAGTACTTCTGCTGTCTGTGGCCGCCTCCCCATTTTGCTCTGACAGTGCCAGGTAGCAGAAGGAAGTCTCTGCTGTTTGCTCTCTGGAAGCACAGCACCCCCTCCTGTGTGACAGTCCACCATCTGAGCCCACACTGTGAGCCCACAGCTCTTCAGCTTGCTCTTAAGCAAAGCTACAGTTGCAAAGCACACTTCACGCACGAGTCTGCCATATCCCCGTTACCACACAAATAAAGATACAGGATGCCCAGTGGAGTTGGAAGTTCAGATAAGCAACAAATATCTTTTCTTATATATTAATACTGAATATTTTTACCTGTTATTCAGATTTCATTGTGTGTGTGGCGGAGAGGGGATGCCTAGATCTGCCTACATCAAGGGGCTCAGCTCCCACAAGAACAGTCACTCTAGCTGAGCATGGTGGTACATACTTGTAATCCCAGCATTCGGGAGGCTGAGAAAGGAGGATCCGGGTTCACGGCCAGCCTCAACTACTTAGTGAGGTCCTCCGCAATTTAGTGAGACCCTGTTTCAAAAATAAAGAATAAAAAATTGGGCTGTGGGTGTAGCTCTGAGGTAGAATGCCCTGTGTTCAATCCATGGTAACACACACACACAAAAAAAAAAGAACAGTCACTCCTCAGGTTTCTTCGGCTGCTTGTCCATGAGCCATAACTGATCAAATGTATTTAGGCTCCATTATGCTTTAGGTATAAAATGTTCCCTGGAAAATCTCATGTATTGGCAATGCAAAAATTGTTCAGAGGTAAAATGGTTGACTCATGAAGCTTCCCCCCCCCCTCTCTCTCTCTCCTCCTTCTCTCCCTCTTCTTCCTTCCATCATGGATGGAAAACCTCCAGAACTATAATCATATAAATCATCCCTCTCTACATTGTGGTCGTCCGGTATTTTGGGTCACAGTGGTGAGACTGCTGACTGATGTCAGCAGCACTGAGGGAGGGGATAAAGGTCTCATTTTATTTTCTCTGGTAGATTCCTCCTCAGGATCATTTTTTAGCACTTATGCACCGAGACCCTTGGGAGAGAAGTTTCCAGCAAACATACAAAGATCACTGTTAGAATCTATCTCAGATGCAATGGCTTCTGCGACTTTTTTTTTTTTACACAACCAAGAAGGACCACCCAAGTAATTCCTTTCAGCAGGACCACTGGGCCCAAAATGACTTCATAACTCCACCAAGACAGAAAAGCAATTGGAAATCTTCAAAGGCTGACTTTTCTCCCTGAAGCACTGCTCTACCAAAAAAAAAAAAAAAAAATACCCCACCACCCCTCTTTTCTCAGCTGCATTATCTGGGGTCTTCCCAATAAAGTGTAGTCAGTTCAGTGAGAATAAGTGGGCAGCCAGCTAAGCACATAGTACTGGGGCGTGTACCAGCACCTTGACCACCTGTGGCATGCAGTTCACACACAGTTGCCCTTTCAAGAGGCAGATTTGCTGAAAGCCAGCTTGTGTTCCCTTGGCTAAGCCCGAGGAGGGGCTATCTTTTTTCTTCTTCCATAAGCATTATCAGCTGACCAAGACATGAGTCAACAGAGCACAGAGAAAGATGTCCCTGTCAATCTACGCCTCCCCCCCCCCCCGAGGAGGCTTTTTTAAAAATTTTGCCCACATGCACTTTGCCATCTTAGAGGGACTCTCTATTCCAAGAGAACTGGCCAACACAAGGGGTGGGGCGTGGGGGGGAAGATGTCGAAAGCGTAGTTCAGGTGTTAAGTCTCAAAAACCCAGTTTTATTTCATTGCAGCATTGAATCAGTGAGTCCAAATAATCCGGAGAGCAGAGCAAGTCCCTATGTGGTTACAGGCTCAGCAGCGCGCTTAAGAGGCTAATTTCAGGCAAAATTCTCTTACTCAGCACTTTCAATCCAAATAATCGGTCCAGTGTCTAAGGGGGAACAGGGCATGAATAGGGCAGTGTAGGAATCCCTGGCTGCTAATGAAGTGTTTTAAAGTCCAGGACAGTAATGGCCTGTCTTATTTCATATAGAGGAGACTATTACCATGGACCGCCATACCCTGGTATTTCTCATTATGTGCAAAAGGGGAAAAAATAGAATTTATGCACCTTAAAAAATAAGAAGTGAAAAAGTATCCATCAGCACAGTAAAAACCCATTTCCAGGAAATGGATTTTAAAAGAAAATTCTTGAGGTCCTAAGGTTGAAACTGGGAGGTGTCATGACTTTGAACATGAAGGATGAAAGGAGCCTGTGTCCAGGTGTGGGTCGGCCTGGCCTCATTTCAGCTGTGGCAGGAGGCTGCTCAAACCCCTGGTCATGGTCCAAAAATATCCTGGCAGTTAGTTAGTATCCTGCATTAAAATTTATAAACCACGAAAGACCTTTTCTTACAGAAAAGTTAATTCAGGCTGGATAGCCTTATTTTTTTAAGTCTTTAAAAGAGGGTAGTCATCAGAGGAGGGTATATGGAAAACTAGAAGTAAGTAATGCTTTTTACTCCCCTCAAACAAACTAAAAATATAGCAACCAAAATTTCAGAAGGGAGGGGAATAGAACCAAGTGTAATTTCATTTCTAAGAAGTCCCAGAAATGTACCCTGGAGTTGCCGGAATCAGATTTTTAAAGGTGACTTCTCCCCACCCACCTCCCCCAAAATGGGGGAATACTAGCAAGAAATGAGATGTATCCAAAGGACAGAAACAGGCTGTCCTTGGGTGTCTCCGCTCTGGACTGGCTCAGAGGTTTTGCTCTCTCTCTCTAGATCTCAGGTAAATCTGAAAAGGCCCCTGCCACTGACCGACAGGTACCTGACACTCCTCTCCTGATTTCCAAGCTGCGTCAGTCAGCTCTCCATTACCATAATAAATGCCTGATGCAGTGGTCAATTTATAAAGAGAGAAGGTTTGTTCTGGTTTGTCCTGGAGGTTTCAGCCATTACTAATTACTTCTGTTGCTTTGAGGCCTTTAGAAGTGAGTGGCAGAGCAACACTGCTCACCTCATGGCCAGGAAAGAGAACAAGATAAAGAGAAAGGGGCCTGTGGTCCCCTTCACGGGCACACCCTAGGGACCCCAAGACCTCCCAGCAGTCTCCACCTCTGAAAGGTTTCCCAGCCCACAGTTGCACCAAGCTGGTGACCACGCCTTTAACACATGGGCATTTGGGGGACACTTGAGATCCAAACTAGAGCTCCTTTGGCCTTTAAACTATGGCAAGTTTGTTCTTTCTTCCAAAACAACCTGGAGATTTTGGCTCTAAAGCTGGAGCTTTAAGTAGGTTGGTAAAAAGGAAAAAGTGGTGGCAAGAAGAGGGTTGTCATTAAAATAGATGGCCATGATATTGACCTGTACACAGGCATGCAGCCAGGCAATCTCTTTAATCTCTCCACTTCTGCAGAGATTAAAGCAAGATGAGAAAAGGCCTACACAGAGTCGCAGGCTAGCGAGGACCAGCCTGCCCATGCGCAGGCAAAAGGAACTTGGAGAATGACGGTCTCTAAGAGCCACGCCAGAATTTTCCCAGTCTCCTTTTCCTCCTGATTCATAGAATCAGACATTTCAACCTCAGCAAAAGAATAAACATCTAGAGTCACAGTAACAGTTATAGTAATGATGATTTTAGCTACCTGTTTAGAGTACTGACTTTGCCCTGGGCACAGTCCCCTGATAAATGCTTCCAACATGGTGTCTATTTCTCCTCCACTATGGCCCAGAGGAGAGCAGTAGCATTAATCTCATGCTTCAAATACCCACTCTGCAAGCCAGAGAAACTCATATAGGGTCAGCAGCTAATCACTGTGGGCGTGGGGAATTCCATTCCTCTGAAGATGCTTGTGGACCATCCAGGTGCTTGGGAAATAATTATTATTTTTTTTTACTTTTCCTGAACAAGTCCTTGTATTTATAGACACTTCCCCCTGGGCCTGCGCATAAAGCCATGAGTCTGCCTGGCCTCGATGGACTTCCCAGCCTGCTCTGCAGTGACCCTAAGAACACCATCCTCAGCCGGACCATGCCAAGTGAACCCTGACACCTGAGGCTGAGGCAAGGCTATTGGTCAACATTCTGGGGGTTTACCAAGTCTTCCACTAACGCTATAAAGCTGAAAGTCTAGAAGGTTTTGCAGGAAAGGCCAAAGGTCCTGGACTGGTGCCTTGGTTCTCCTGACAGTGACCCCATGTTGCATAAAGTTGGGGCCTCCCTCCACTCCTGGCTGTTCCTCCCGGGGTCCTGGATGGTTTCCTGCACCTGCAGCCTTCCTTGACCTCTGTCCCAATGTGCTCTCTCCATCTATTTGCAGACATGTTTAGGGCTAATAACATTAGTTGGATTTCATTTAATCTCTCAAGTAGATTCCAGGAAAGTTTGCTGTATTATAATCATTCAAACCTTCCCTCTATTTTCATATAGAGTATAGCGACTTTCAACTCAATTCTTTAAACTGTTCTTTTTTTTTTTTTTTTGGTAGTACTGGAGATTGAACATGAGAACATTCTACATTCTACCTCTGAGCTACACTCCCAGCCCACCTTTTTCAGTTTTTGAAACAGGGTCCCACTAGGTTTCTAAGGGTCTTGCTGAGTTGTTGAGACTGGCCTTGAACCTGTGATCCTCCTGTCTCAGCCTCCCAAATACTAGGATTACAGGCATGCACCACCACACCCAGCTCCATATCCTTCTGGAATTTTTTGATCTGTTGGTTTTATCCTGCATGAATCCACTTTTGTTATTTCAGTTAGACATTAGTTCTCTCGTTACAAACAACGAAAGAAGCTAGCCTACCTTCTAGGAGAGAAGCGTTCTCTCTCTCAACACGGTACAAGAGAACCGTTACTTTTAATCCCCTAACACATTTCTTATTTCAGTCTCAATACAACGCATGCAAATATGGGGTCAGGAGTTGGGGGTATAGCTCGGTCAAATATCTGCTTAGCAGGTGAGGCTCAGTCACAGCACCCAAAAGAAAACAAAAGGGGACTGTTATGGTAGACATGGAAATTTGTACAGAAAACTGTAGTCCCCACAATGATCTATGAATCCCCCCAGAGACCAAGAGAACTCAGAAACCCAGCATGCAACAGTCCTTAAGGAGCAAGAAACTCCGTAGAATCAGCTCAGAAGAGCTTAGCATTTACTGAACCAAGGAGCATCCAAGAGCTGTGAATTGTCCTCAGCTTCATTCTACAAAGAAACTTACACGGTCCCAAGACTAACTTGACTGTAAGAGGTGGGGGGTGATGAGCGTCATCCCGGAAAAGAGTCACATATTTTATTTTTTATTTTCTTTACAGTAGTGAGAATGAAACCCAGAGGCACTCAACCACTGAGCTACAGACCCAGCCCTTTTTGTGTTTTATTTTGAGACAGGGTCTTGGCTAAATTGCCCAGGCTAGCCTCAAACTTGTAATCCTCCTGCCTCAACCTCCTGAGTCAATGGGATTACGGGTGAGTGCCACCGTGCCTAGCTGATAGATAGATAGATAGATAGATAGATAGATAGATAATTATATGTGTGTATGTGTGTGTATATTTCTTTTTGCAGTCTAACCAGCCCCTAGCAGCACAATATCGTCTATCATGGTAGGCAGATGGGTATCTCCTGATACAAGCCAGTATAAAGGGAAGACAGGGGTGAGTTGGATAATAAGGGGGCACGTCCCCTGGAGCAGGGCTGACACACTTCTCTTTGGAACCCAAGAAGGTTAAAGACAAAGATTCCCAAGCCCCACTCATGTGGTTTCTGCTTCAGGAAGCCTGGGAGTCTGTATCCTTACTCCCAGACAACACTTACTTCCAGTGGTTCCAATAAATAAACAAATACCAGAGCATCCCAGGACTCTCTCAAAGTCAGGCCACTTTTCCAGTGGGAGCGGCAAAGCCCAGATGGGCCCAGGAGCTCCAGATGACAGTGATCTTCCTGCTTGAATCTGGGAGCCTCTGAACCAAAGCCACCCTCACACCATGGCGGCTGCCACAGAATGCAGGACTCAGCCGCTCCTTGGGCTCATGTTTACGAGGCTGGGCCAGCAAGCCCCTGCCAAGGGTGGGTGACTCCGTGACGAGAGAGAATCTGACTGTTCCTCCAGTCAGCACATGGGTGGCCTTTCAATTAAGAAACTGAAAGGGCACCCATGAGGGCAGAACAAGGGACTTCCATGACGCTCAGTCTGTTGGCTGTTGGTGTCTGGTCCCGGGCCGCCTCCCTCAAGCGGGTGAGGACCTCCACATCCAGACCCACCTCCCAGGACACGGGCCAGGGTGACCCTCCCAGGGAAGGCAGGCTGTGACGCCGCTTGGCATGGCCCCTCAGCCCGGCTTCTCTGACTGGCTCAGGGACAAGAGCTGGGTGCTGTCTGCCTGAGAAATCTAATGGAAAGAACTATTATTAGACCTATTTGTTTTATCAAGAAAAAAATTGCTCCTAAAATGTTCAAGAAAGGATATTGCCTGGTTCCCAAGGAATAGCCTAAGAGAACTAACTCTCTCTCTCCCTCTCCCTTTCTTCCTCTCCCTCTCCCTCTCCCCCTCTCCCTCTCCCTCTCCCTCTCCCTCTTCCTCTGTACATATGTACACATATGAATGTACATATATATTTATATTATTTAAGTAAGCCTATATTCACAACTGCAATCCTATTTCCTTTATTTTTCTTTCCATAGTTTGTTTTTTAGAAAACTTGACCCCTTCACTTTCCAGTTGCAGGAGGTAACAAATGTTCTAATTGCTTCTCAAACTTTAATGTGCACCGAAGCCATCCAGGGACCTTGTTAAAATGCAGATTCCTATCTGGCAGGTATGGGGTGGGGCCTGAGGCTTTGGGCTTGTAGCAAGTCCTCAACTCCTACCGATGCTGCCCAGTCAGACACGGGCTACAGTTGGAGTAATATGATTCTAGGATGTGGGGAATGGCTATTTTTGCACCACACATAAAATAACAACTATCAAAGATTAGAATGTGCAAAAAAAAAAAACATGCTTATATAAAGCTTTTCTTTCTAGGATACTTACAAAAGGGGCTTCAGAATCCAGACAATGCCTGCCAGCTCTTGTTATAAAAAAATTTTCACTGCCATTTCAAAGTTAAAGTTAAAAGACTCTTTTTGACCTAAAAGAATCGGATTGTCATATTCTTCAGAAAGGGACAGAAAGCACACACAGGCTTGTGGGTATTTTCCTTTTTATTGACGCTGATCTGAGGATAAATGGAGAAAGTTAGAGCATGTCAGAGCATACTGACTTCTTGAAATTGATTCCGCCAGCCTTGAAATTATGAAAATACCACTCAAGTATGTCTTCTTGGAAGCTCTTGAGATAGACATGCAAAACCTAATGTTAATCCAAGCATCCTGCCACATGGAGGCTGGACCAACGCATTGCTTTATCCAAATATTTGAAATAAGAATCATAATCATTACTCTCAAATATGAAATTATACCTAAAATGCATTGATAACAAATACACAAACAAGAACGGACATATCTCATGTAAAGAATACAAAGAAATACAGGGAGTGATTCCCTTGCAGGAAGAGTTCACAAATGGAATAATTATGAACGCGAAGGGCACCCAAATTAGCCACACACACGGCACAGGGTACTCAACCACTTTATTGCGAGTGTGGTAGGGTTTGAATCTGATCTTGAAGGGTTTCAAACATCACAGAGTAGGGGGAAGTCTGAGAAAGCTGTGGGGCAGGATAAAGAAGTGGGACCAGAAATTAAATATGGGGGTCACATCTCTGTGCCAGGCATGGAGTCACTTGCTTATAGATAAATTACCTAGTCTAATCCCCTCCCCACTCTCCCTGCAAGATTGGTACTGTGATACCCATCTGATGAACCAATAACTGAAACTCAGCAAAGTTAAGTGACCAAAATCACACAGAAGCAAGCAGTCTCACAGCGGTTTGGATTCGGGTGTGTGTGATACCAGAATCAATCATCAGTCCACCCTAAACCAGAATTCCTCCACGCGTGCTTTATAACTCTGTGAGTGCTAATAATGAGTCAAGAAAGAGAAGAGCTTGGTGATCAAATAAATGTTGAAAACTCTTAGAATAAGTGGCACTATCGATGTTGCAGATATGAGTTAACACTTCCTGACTGTGTGGTGGCACATGCCTGTAATCCCAGTATTTGGGAGGCTGAGACAGGAGGATCACAGGTTCAAGACCAGCCTCAGCAACTTAGCAAGACTTTCAGCAACCTAGGGAGATTGTTTTTAAACATAAAAAATAAGAAAGGGCAGGGATGTAGGTTGGAAGTAGAATGCCCTTGGGTTCAATTCCCATCACTACAAGGGGAAGGAGGGATTATAGTTATAGCTTCCCAGAGACTTCAGGGTGCATATGTGTGTGTATATGAGTGCTCCTATATACACGTTTTTAACTTGCATTGAAGATTTCTAATATTATGTGTTGAGGGAATAATAATCCTATGGAAAAGAGTATTGATTGTACAAAAAGAGAATTATTAAAATGGAATAATTGCAAATAGATCCCAGTGGGCTTCTGTTTAACCCAGTGACTCTGATATGACTGTTAGCATTACTAGAATGCCCAACTAGTACCAAGATCACAGATGAGAAAATGCCTTAGAAAATCAAAGGCTGTGTAGTGGGGGCTTATGATGGGCAGTACGTAAGCACCCAGCGACACAGGGTGCACAGACGGCCATTGTACTCAGGATGGAGCCCGATTCTTCTCTCCTTTATCATGGTCTCTGATGATAACTTATCTTCTCTATATATACCCTTAGATGAAGATGGAGAGAAAAATAACACATAGTGCCTTAATTCCAGTGAGAGAGAGAGAGAGAGAGAGAGAGAGAGAGAGAGAGAGAGAGAGAGAACATTGAATATATAACTAGTGTCTGACAGGGTGTAACAGGGAGGGGGAGGGACAAGGATTCCATAGCCCAAGACAGTACAGCGATAAGAAGTCCAAGATGGAGCCAAGGCATCTGGGAAACTGAGGACAACTACCCACCCAAAGAAAGATACAAACAGGCATGAAAGGAGATACATCGTGCAAGAAAGTAAATCTGCAGGAGTCTGTGCAGGAAAGAGATCAGGCCACAGAAAAGATGCTCAGAGCCGGGAGTGATGGTGCACACTTGTAATCCCAGCATTCGGGAGGCTGAGACAGGAGGATCGCAGTTCGTGGACAGCCTCAGCTACTTAGTGGGGCCCTTTGAAACTCAGTAGGGGTGGGGTGTAGCTCAGAGGCAGAATGGCCCTGGTTCCATCCCCAGTACCCCAAACAAAAGGATGCTCAGAGTTGGGTACAATGTAGTTGCCCTTAATAGTAAACACTGGGGCTGGGGGGAGAGCTCATTGGTAGAGCGCTTTCTCTTAGCATATGTGAAGATTCTGTCCCAAGAGAGAAGAGGAAAGGAGAGGAGGGAGGGAGGATTATTTGCAAAAGCTGTTAGCTTCCTGCACTAGCTTTTACAACTTCTCTCCACTGGAGGTCGCTGTTACCTCGCTAATCCAGGGAAGCACCTCAATTTGCTGTGACTGAGACTGGATGGATGTTTTTAATCTGTCCAGTCTGGCCATAAAAACAATCATCGAATTTAAAACATGCTTCAGAGCACGTGAAGATAAAAACAAGCTGAATCTTTAGGAAATTTATTAGTGATGACAGCGTGTTTTAAAGCATTTGTTAATTTTTAAATGATTTTTAAATTACTCTAAGGATGGATAGATGCCATTATTTATTTATCCAAATGCACAGAATGTAAAAAACACCAAAATATCAGAGAGAACCCTGTTGTAAATGTTCAGCAGAACTGGCAATTGTAACAAATGTTCCAGTGAGTGAGTGGTGCTCTTTGGGGGAGGGTGTGCATGTTGGGGGTGGGGTGGGTACACGATATACCTCAGTACCATGCTTTCAGTTTTTCTGTGAACCCAAAACTACTGTAAGGAATATGTTATTTAAAAATAGAAAAATAAGACGGGCGTGGTGGCACACGCTTGTAATCCCCATGCTTGGGAGGCTGAGACAGGAGAATTGAAGCCAGCCTCAACTACTTAGTGAGGCTCTTAGCAACTTAGTGAGACCTTGTTTCCAAATAAAGTATTTTAAAAAAAGAAAAAGAAAAATAGAGCTGGGCATGGTGGTGCACACTTGTAATCCTAGCATTTGGAAGGCTGAGACAGGAGGGTCGTGGTTTGCAGACAGCCTCAGCTACTTAGTGAGGTCCTTTACAACACAGTGAGACCCTGTTTCAAAATAAAGAATAAAAAATAGGGCTGAGCATGTTGCTCAGAGGTTGAATGCCCCTGGGTTACATCCCCAGTACTACAAAATAAAATAAAATAAAATAAAATAAAATAAAATAAAATAAAAAATGGAAAACTAGTTAAAATATCCACAAATAAATCTAAGTACCCATTTCATATGTTGAACATGTGAACCCATTAAAAAAATAACATGGTATATAGTGTAATTGCATAACCCTATACTTAACCTGACTAAACCCAAATGCATTAAACCTCAGCTTTCTTATCTATAGAACAGAGATAATAATTCTGCCAATTTATTCATGGAGCCACTGTGGGGATGAAAACATACTGTATGAACAGAACTTAGCACAGTATCTGAAACATAATAAGCACTAGCGATCATTATTATTATTATCCATAGAGACTCCTGGGGCTGTGGTAAGGGTTTTGTTTTGGTTTCATTAGGTTATGTATTTATTTTTTCAATACTAGGAATCAAACCCAGAGCCTCATGGTGCTGAGCAGGCCATCTACTACCAAGCTACATTTCCATTTGTAACATGGTTAAAAGAAGGTCTCTCATGTAGTGAAGACTACTTATGTATCTGTCAAATAAAATAAGTAAATAAACAGACCCAAGTTAAATGCGTAAATCATTAACAGGTTATCTACAAACACAGCTTTAAGAAAGTAAAAACTAGCTAGCCAGACGTGGTGGAGCATGCTTGTAATCCCAGTACCTGGGAGGCTGACAGAGAGAAAGAGAGAGAGAGAGAGAGAGAGAGAGAGAGAGAGAGAGAGAGGAGAGAGGAGAGAGGAGAGAGGAGAGAGGAGAGAGGAGAGAGGAGAGAGGAGAGAGGAGAGAGGAGAGAGGAGAGAGGAGAGAGGAGAGAGGAGAGAAGGGAGAAGGGAGAAGGGAGAAGAGAATGGATCTTGTTTTTCAGCTTCTGCTTCTATTTTGAGACCATTAGTGACCATTAATAAGTGTAAATACTTGTGTCTTTGGGTTTCACAGATTTGCTCTTTAAACCGGAGTCACTATTTGGCAACTATTAACACCATCCCACAAGACCCACACAGTATCTTAAAAGCATTAGGACTCAGTAATTATTTGCTTAGTAAATAAATAGAGAACCTGGGTATAAAGATTTAATTGAATACTTAGGCATTGATAGAAGATTATATGCATGTGTGAATTCAGATTTTATCTTTATAATTCATTTGCTTGTTTACTCCCTATTCTAATTTTGTTAGTTAATAGTAGCCTTCAACTGCATACAAAGTGTAAGAACAGGCTGGTTTACATCACTGTCCACTGCTCACATTTGGAACACAGATACTAGAAGCTAAAGGTTAATTGGGCAGGTCAGAGCGGGGGCTCACAGGCTCCTGGCTGCTGGCCTCGTTGTTGCCATTTGTAGAATGCCCTGACACCTGGGCCATGGAAAAATCAATAAGCCCGCAGGCGTCACAGCCTCTCTCTGCAGATCAGACTCCCGACTGTCAAAGTGAGGCCGTTGAAGAACCGCTGGAGATGAGCATTTTGTAGAGCAGGAGGCTGGGGCCCAGGAAACTGAAGCAGCAGGGCGGCTCCTTCTGCGATGCTGGACAGAGGAGGACTCGGGCCGAGGCAGGGGCCTGGTAGATAGCTAAGCATCCTGAGAGCCTGACTCTGGGGACTCGAGGCAGAGACTCAGGGCCCATTACCCCAAGCCTGGCCTCTAGCTGCTCTCCCGCACCTTAGTGTGGAGAACCGCCAGCCAGAGGCCCATGACGGTAACCATGTGATGGACTGTCCACTCCTGCTGCAAAGCAGGCCAGCACCGGCCAAACATAACACGTACAAGACAACCCGGAGGACTCTGTTGGAAGAAAATTCTGATTTCAGAAAGGACAGTCCTTACTGGAATGCATCATGGAGAAGTTTGTTTCACTGCTCTTGGACCCGGAGCTCCTCCTTCCAAGAAGGATCTGGATAAGCTGACCTCATAGGTCCCTCAATATCTACACTTTAAGATTCCTCGTGTGTGTGTGTGTGTGTGTGTGTGTGTGTGTGTGTGTGTGTGTGTGTTGCTGGGAATTCAACCTGAGGCCTTGAGCATACTCAGCCCGTGTTCTACCAATGAGCTACAGCCTCAGCTCCACTGTCCCTAATCTTAGAGTCACAACCCACATGGCATAAGTGAGCTCTTCAGTGTCCTGTTTGTTATGAAAATGCCACAGCAGCCTGCCCGCCTCCACATCCCCAAGCAGGTGAAACCGAGCTAGGGCAGAAGGCATGGATAGGTAGAGAAGAGACAGGACGGACAGAACAAGAGAGGCCATCATTAAAAGCCCAGATCCGAAGTTTACTTTCACATACTCTGATCACAAACAACACCAGGCCTAATCCATACCGTCTGACTACTTCAACTGCATGTCAACCATTGATCAAACCCTCCGTGTTACATCAGTGTAGTACCATTTAAGTTCACAAGATAAAACAACAAAGGCCCTGATGAGGACATTATTAGATATTGTTCATCAAGAACAAAGAAGATAACCTCCAGTAGGTGATAATTCATAAAATCCAGTGTCCGAAACAAAAGAGAACTAAAAACATCTTCTTAGGTCATGTCCTTGTACCATATATTTTACATATATCATTAAGCCTAGTTAAGATGTAGCTAGTGGACTCAACGCCCTTTAGTGTCCACGCTCTTCCCTGTCTCTCAGAGTATACACTTCTTTCCTTCTCTCAATAAAATGGGCCGGAGCCTCACTGTAACCCGCCCTAAAACTCCTTTCTGTGAAGACCAAGGCCCTTCCCTTTGGTGACCTCCCGGGGCCCTCATCTCTGTGACAAAGCCATAAGCCATAGATTATGTGACAGATTGATGCGGGCATCCAAATGAGAATATTTTGTTCTAACACAAATGCACTAGCAAACCAGACACTTTCCCCCATTAGAAACTGTAAATGCAGTTGGAAGAATCATTAAAACCACACAAAATGCAGGTTCACGGCCAGCCTCAGCTACTTAGTGAGGCGCTCTGCAACTCAGTGAGACTCTGTTTCAAAATAAAGAATAAAAAGTAGGGCTGGGGGTGTGGCTCAGAGGTAGAATGCTCCTGGGTTCCATCCCCAGTACTGCAAACAAACAAACAAACAAACAGAAGGACCTAAGAGAACAATGTCCTGATGGCAGCAACAACCGCCAACTTTTACATTTCACAGAGCACTTTCACACAGAGGTAGTACTTTGGCCCCCAAGAGCCACCCTGTGTGTCAAGGGGGGCCTGCAGCAAGGGACAGGCAGCCCAGGCTGCTATGCAAAGAATTGAAAGAACTTCCCCTAGGGCAAGAGCTGAGCCTGAAATCTGCCTGGGCCACCAGTGATATCTAACAATGTTGGATGTGGCCAGGTTGATCCTCAGTGGTACTTGGAGACCAAGCTCAGGATGCACCTCTTCCTGCAGGTGGACCTTGGGCCTGCTAATTACCCTCTTGTTGTCCGTGGAGAGAACAGTACCTACTTGGAAGGCGGACAGTGTAACTTTAAATACATGAGAATATATGCCTCTCTGCGAAAGCACTAGCAATTGAAAATACCAGGAAAATACAAGTCTGGTAGGCTTGACCAGTATGGCACCGGGTGGATGAGCGCCCCCTTCAGGCCCAGGAGAGAAGTGCAGCTCTGAGGTCCTCCTGCCCACAGTGCGGACTGGCAAAGACCCTGTGGGGCTTCCTTACTTCACATGGCTGGGTCCCCATGCCTGTTCCCAAGAGCCAATTCCCAAAGGAAGCACCCACACACAAGTCCTGGTCTTAGGCTCTGCTTTCCGGTGATCTTATGGAGACACAGTGCTGGGCACCTAAGAACTCTAAGTGAACTTTTCCAAGTAACAGCTTTCTACAGTGAACTCTTCTATTACCCATTTTCTCGGTCTGCTCTCTAGAGATTGCCTGCTGATTGTGATTGTCACCACACTGGTGGGCAGAAAATGAGACACAAAGGTGAAAGGAACAAATGCCACTGAACAAAGGTCTAGAAATAGTTCCTGAGTCCAGGCATCACCTGACTTGGCTAATCTGGACCACCGTACTGTGGGGGGTTTAGGTGATTTTAGTTTGTAGATGAACAGCCCTGCTTTAACGTTTTACTTTGTGCATGTTGTGCCTTAGAAAAACCTATAATTACCGCATCAAAACCAACATTTCACCCTGTTTTTGCTTTTTCTAAGTATTTTAAATGACTCGTTAGAAATGTTAATAGGGTATCTTGGGGAGACTGGTTCTAGGACTCCTTCCCAAGTCCTGTATAGAAAAGGAAGTTGTATTTGCAAATAATATACACATTTTCTCTCTTACACCTTAAGTCACCTCTGGATGACTTATAATAGCTGACAAAACACAAGTGCTAAGGAAGTAGTTGTTATTTTGTATTTTTAGGAAATAATGACAAGGGAAGATGCCTGTAGACAACCAATACAGACACGTTTTCTTTTTCAAATATGTTTGATCTGTACTTTGGTTGAATCCACAGGTGCAGAAGCTACAGATACAGGGCAGGCAACTGTATAGCAAACATCATGGAGGGAGTCTGGAAAGTGCTAATAGATAAGTGGACATCTCTCAACCATAATGATAGGTAAATGGATAGGAGCCTCATGTGGCCATGTTTTCATTGTCCAGCAGGTTAGCCAGTCTCCTACCTAGGAACAAAGCCTCAATTTACAACATTTATGTTTTTTTTATAATATTCTTGCAACTTTTAGGGAAAAAGATTTTTTCATACTACCACAAATAAGAGACATGGCATCAAACCATCATTCATTACTCTGAGAGGCTGCAACAACATAGCCATGAACATGACTTTGTCTGTGCATTTGGTCAAGGACGCCCAGAACTTTACACAGGAAAGAATCCATACCAGTGCATCGGGAAACCTTTCTATGGCTTCCTGCTTCAGAGAGAGAGACAGAGTACATTAATATCACAAATAGGATTCTCTGGGGGCATCTATAAAAGATAGTTCCTAAAACTTTTTCACTTGTAGAAATTTCTTTTTTTTTTTTTTTTTTTTTTTTTGTGGTACTGGGGGTGGAACCCAGAGGCTTTCTACCTTCAGGCTATACTCCCAGACCTATTTTATATTTTATTTGGAAACAGGGTCTCACTAAGTTGCTGAGGACCTCACTAAGTAGCTGAGGCTGGCTTCGAACCTGTGCGATCCTCTTATCTCAGCTTCCCAAAGCACTGGAATTACAAGCGTGCGCCACCATTTCTAAGAAATTTCTAAGACAATAGATTGCCTGTATTTCTAAATAATCATTAACAATGGGAAAAGCTAAGAGAACGTGTCGTCTAATCTGATTTGAGGTTTTCTTTATAGCTAAAAAGTTACAAAAACTTTTTTTTTAAAAAGGAGCCAATAGACAGGCGTGATGACACATGCTTGTAATCCCTGTGCTTGGGAGGCGGAGACAGGAGGATCGCACAGGTTCGAAGCCAGCTTTGCTGGCTTAAGAGACCCTGTTTCCAAATAAAAATATAAAAATAGGTCTGGGAGTATAGCCCGGAGAAGGGTTTCCAGGAACCCCAGTACCACCAAAAAAAAAAAAAAAAAAGGAGCCAAAATACTTGTTAACATTTTCATCCAGAAATGCCAGAGGTCCACATTCTCACAACCTGAGTGACATTAGTACCTTCTTTTCCAAATGGGAGAAGTATGATTTGTTTGTTTGTTTGTTTGTTTGTTTGTTTGTTTTGGTGGTACTGGGGTTCCTGGAAGCCCTTCTACCTCTGGGCTATACTCCCAGACCTATTTTTGTATATATTTTTATTTTGAAACAGGGTCTCCTAAGCCAGCGTGTGGCTGGCTTCGAACCTGCGTGATCCTCCTGTCTTTGCCTCCCAAGCACGGGGATTACAAGCATGCGCCACCACACCCAGCATAATGTTTTATATCCTACCTTAAAAAAAATTGTTGCTGTCTTTCTCCCATTATTTTTGCATTTTCTTCAACTTAGATAGATCAGATGATGGGTAAACCACCCCAATATTTGAAAATACCTCTGAATGTGAACTTGGCTCAGGGCCGTTAGAAAAGGCAATTCTTAGAGCTGTATTTTTCTCAACACCACCAGGAGGCAGAGTTGGTGGTCTCCCATGGAATGAAATATAAATAAGGCATGTATGCATTGGTACAGGGATTTATCATCCACCACCATACTATAAATCTTTTTTTAATTTATTTTTACTATTATGTGGAACATATTAAAAATGGCATACATTCACACTGTGCTTGGTGCCCTCCCCCCTTCCCCTTCCCTGATCCCAACATGAGTGTCCAGGTTGACCATGCTACGTTCATACTTTTACATATATTCAGATGTAGCTCCTCTATTAATCTACCTCACCCTTCTTCCTCTCCTATCCTGCCATTCTAGCTTTGCTGAAATATTTTATTAAACTGTAAATCATGCACTGTCTATAGGAGAAATACAACCCAAAGGAGTGAGAATTGGTTCTTGGTGAAGAAGGGATGAAAAACGTCTTCCTCTTTTTATGTATAAAGCATGCATACATGCACAATGCATTAACAGGTGTACAGTACACCTGTGTATTAAGATTTATTAGGAAGCCAGGCATGGTGGCGCACGCTTGTAATCCCTGCGCTTGGGAGGCTGAGACAGGAGGATCGCACAGGTTTGAAGCCAGCATCAGCTACTTAGTGAGGTTCTCAGCAATTTAGTGAGACCCTGTTTCCAAATAAAGTATAAAATAGGTCGGGGAGTATAGCCTGGAGGTAGAAAAGCCCCTGGGTTCCACCCCCAGTACCACACCAAAAAAATGACTTATTGGGAAGGGCTGAAGGTGTCGCTCAGCAGTAGAACACATGCCTAGCAAGTGTTCAATCCTGGGTTCAATTCCCAGCACTGCCAGCAACATAACTTTTTTTTTTTTTTTGCATATTGAGGGCATTCTACCTCTGAGCTACACTCCCAGTCCTATTTTTTATTCTTTATTTTGAAACAGGGTCTCACTGAGTTGCAAAGGGCCTCACGAAGTAGCAGCTCAGGCTGTTTTCGAACTGTGAGCCTCCTGTCTCAGCCTCCCGAATGCTGGGATTACAAGTGTGTGCCACCACGCCCGGCTAGCAACATAATTTTTTAAAAGTAAATAAGCATGTTAGTGATGTTGGTAGTGATGTTTTCATATATGGACATACCATTATTTGAACTGTTTCCTTCATCGATTCTTCTCTTTCCCTTCCCCCCACCCCAGCCCCTACCGCGACCCTACTTCTCTCTCTCCTCATTCATCTGGGGTCCCTTTGGGTCTCTGTTTTCTCCCTAGCTTCCACATATGAGAAAATGTACCACCCCTGACTTTTGAGATTGGCTGATCTCACTTAGCACAATATCTCTGGTTCCATCCATTTTACTACAAACGACATAATTTTGCTCTTTTTATGCCTCAGTGGGATCCAGAGGGAAGCACACCAAGCAGAGTATGCCGATATATTTCTATCGCTTTCAGCCTCGCTATGATGTACAATTACAATACAGTAATAAAAGTAAATGTCAGAAGATAAATAAAATTTTATGAGAGGGGTTAACCAAGGAGGAGAACCCTTAAATTTGGGGGAGAAAGCAGATGATAATGAAAGAAAAACCGAGAAAAACTGCTATTAACCCACCTTCAGATAGAAACAAGGATCTGGACTATTTTCTGTAGTATTTTCTAAACTCTTTTATATTGTTTTTAAAAAGTGTATTATATGCTTCCATTGATAAGAAAAAATTAAAGATGTGGAAAGAGCTGTTTCCCTAGACATGAATATCCCCTCTCTTGAAAAGTGCAAGGTCCTTAGAATAGTAAATTACTTTTCTTCCTCCAGAATTCTGCTATTTCCCTGGCTGAATTCCATTCTTGGGACAGCTGGGCATCACAAGAAAAGCAGCATCAGCTCAGTTTAGAAGGCCGCTCTTTCAGAAGGCAGCTTTTGTCACCCCTTTGACGCTGTATTTGCAATAAGTTTCCTAAGAGGAGGAGGAGATGTGCCTATGTTTTATCCTTTTCATAACTAAGGCACGAAAGAGAAGGGAAAACGAAGTGATGGTAACATTATCTTTTTAGCTCTCACACCCAAAAATAGATCACCAACTTGAATATAGCCCAGGCGTGGCTGCCTCGAGGCTCCCCAAAAGCCAGTGCAATTATTGAAAATGTCAAGAGGTGCCACACGCCGCTATTATTATCCAGCCATCCCGACCGACCGTGGTCCCGGGCAAGGCGTCAGCAGGGCACACATTCCATTACACCCAACCGTGCATTCCAAGCACCTCTCCTGGGGTAGCAATATCCACACAAAACAGAAATAGCAAAAATCTATCTGTCTTGTTTAAGAGGGATTTTACTACCTGCGCATGTTCAGGAGCCTGCCTGTGGCTTCCCCGTGTCATCACAGACCAGAATAGGCGCCAGAGGACTGAAGATGACAGGAGGCACAGGCTGCCCACAATCCAGACGTCTTTTCTTCTAAGTGTCGAGTCCATTCTCTGGGAGCAGCTGCGACGTCCCTTGGCTTCTAGGCGCCTGCCCTGCCCCGATCTAGCTCAACTTTCCAAGCAATGTGGCTCCCCGCTCTGCTCTGAGGAGTGGGTGTTGTGAATTGCAAAGGGATTCTTGCAGAGCCCTGCAGCGGCTGTCTCCAGTTACACCATCCACAAATATTCCGCCTCTTTAAAAGGAAAAATATGATGGCTTTGAGTGGCAGGTCCGAAGCAGGTGCAGGGGCTGAGGGAGACCTGCTGGCTGTCGTTGACGCGGACGTGCGTGCATTTGTCCCCAGTTCAAGGACTTGGAGTCACTCTGTGATTGGCACTGGCTGCCCGCATTCTCCTGCCCTTGTGGGGTGAGGAGCAAAGGATGGGGGTGGGGAGACGGGACTTTAAAAATCACACAACCGCCACCCTGGGCTGTGCTATTTTGAGATCTAAGTTAGAGCTATCGCGAATGCCACTGATGGTACAATTTCAAAGCAGTTGGTCAGGAAATGCCAGCTGGTATTAAATCCATCATCTGCAATCAGAAGAAGGAGGGCTACACTCTACTCCAACCCACTCTATCCTTTTTCACATCCTGTTGATGAATATTTTGTGTGTTTGGTCTCTGAAGCATTGAAACCAGGCAAATAAACACTCTGGGCACCGTGCGGTCCCTATTCTGTTAGGGCCATTCTTATTCTCTGTCCCTAGGATGAGACATGGAAGAAGGTAACCCTAGCTTTAAAAAACAGAATTATTCCTTGCTAAGAAAGACTTTTAAATACAAATCAATGAGAACTAATATAAATTAAGAATAAAGCACTTGGAAGAGTCCTATAAGTCATGGCTGTGAAGCCAGTGCCCTCAATAATGTATTTTTGTAGAATGAACATGTATGCTCTGGGACCCTGAAGCTTTTGTACTTGGAACCATAGCTTTGGGGTGGAGAGTAGAAGACTAGGGTGTACACGAAGGTGGGGAAAGCCTAGGGACAAGGAAGTAAACGTGGATTATTGTGAGCAAAAAAAGCAGAGATACAGGCTGAAGAGGTAGCTTAGCGACAGAGCTCTGATCTAGCATGAGGCCCCGAGGTCCACCAACACTGCAAAACAGACAGAGCAGGATGTGTACGGTACACAGGGGGAGGCAGCGAGAAGCAGGTGGAGCTGAAAAGTTGTCTGAGGACCTTATTCGACATTTTTGTGTTTCATTGAGTCAGCAGGGGCGCAAGTAGAACACTGTGTGTGTGTGTGTGTGTGTGTGTGTGTGTGTGTGTGTGTGAGAGAGAGAGAGAGAGAGAGAGAGAGAGAGAGAGAGAGACAGAGACAGAGACAGAGAAAGAAATATAACATAAAAGCCCTTTTGTATAAGTACTAGAAAATTGACAAAGAATCCGGGGCCGGGGGATATAGCTCAATGGTAGAGAGAGTGTGTGTGTGTGTGTGTGTGTGTGTGTGTGTATTTTTTTTTGTGTGTGTGTGGTACTGGGGTTCCTGGAAGCCCTTCTACCTCCGAGATACACTCCCACAGGCTACACTCCCAGACCTATTTTTTTACCTTTTTATGTGGAAACAGGGTCTCTTAAGCCAGCAAGGCTGGCTCCGAACCAGCGCCATCCTCCTGTCTCCGCCTCCCAAGTGCTGGGATTACAAGTGTGCGCCACCACGCCCGGCTAGAGTGTATATTTAGCATGCTCAAGGTCCTGGGTTTGAGCTTCAGCACCCAAATAAATAAATAAATAAATAAATAAATAAATAAATAAATAGTGAATTCCCTGGATCTGACTGCATAGAAACAAGCCCAGTTATAGCTATGCGCACTGTTGATCTTTATAATCTAATGGTATATACACAGCTGCTGTTAAGCTCATCATTCACATACATTGCCTTTTTAGTTTTTCTTGATTTTGACACCTACTAGGCATTGCGTAAATCTCGTGTATTATGGCATTTGGCTATTGCAAACATCTTATTTTTAGATTCAACCATTTCTTTAACACTCCCTTGTGCTACACCTGCTTTTGTGGTGGAGGCCCTAGAGAAAGAGAGGACTGGGGTAGGGTGTGCATAGGCCCGGGAGCAAGCTTAAAGTCTGAGCTCTGTTTTAAAGTAGGGTAAAGGGAGCTATTGAGACTTCAGAGCGAACTTCACTGGCCTCAGCTTTTGCAGTCTTGGGGTGAAGCACATGGGAGCAGGCTGACAGTGAAGCACAAGTGCCGGGAGATAGTGGTGTGGTGGTGGTGGTGGTGGTGGTAAAGTTTTCTTTTGTTTAGGGGTACTGGGGACTGAACCCAGGGGCATTCTTCCTCTAAACTGCACCCCAGCCATTTTTATTTTATTTTTTTAACTTTGAGACAGGGTCTCACTAAGTTCGGAGAGTCTTGCTAAATTGCTGAGGCTCGCGTGAGCCTGTGATCTGCCTGCCTCAGCCTCCCAAGTACTGGGATTACAGGTGTGCACCACCACACCCGGCTGGTGGTAAGAATGTAATGTTGAGTGACATTGGTTGTGGGCCAGGGAAGACAGTGGCACCATGTTGTTCAAGATGGAGTTGGAGGAAGGGTAGAGCTCACATTTGTGGGGTGAGGCAGAAGAGGAAAAGAACGGTGTATGACTGAGGCAGGGCTCAGCCTTGGGCTGGTGACCAGGTGACCAAGGAGAACCATCACCTTCATCTAGCTCCTTGCTTGGAGAGGGGTCTACGCCATTCTCCAGAGTTTTTAACTTTGACTCACGGTTGAAGCCAGAGAGGAAGGACAAAGGCAGAAACAAAGTCTACGGGAGGAACCGCTAGGTCACTTTGGAATATAACAGAATATCTTTTTAGTATATAACACAATGAGAAAAGTCATTAGAAAAAAACTAAAACAAAAAATAGAAAAACTAAAAGAACAAAATTAGAGTTATAAGAACAATGAAATTGTTAAGTAGAAAGAATATGGGAGCACAGCGTGGTGGCACACACATGTGATCTTAGTACATGGGAAGCTGAGACAGGAGGATTGCAAGTTCAAGGCCAGCCTCAGCAACTAAGCAAAGCCCTCTGCTACTTAGCAAGACCCTGTTTCGACATAAAATATAAAATAAGGCTGGGTGTAGCTCAGAGGTAAAATGTCCCTGGGTTCAATCCCCAGTAACACAAAGAAAGGAAGGAAGGAAGGAAGGAAGAAAGAAAGAAAGAAAGAAAGAAAGAAAGAAAGAAGAAAATGAATAAATAAAGAAGAATATGCAATATTTAGTAAAGTCTACTAAAAGGTAGAGGACAAAAAAGAAGATTGTTAAAAATAAAATTAGTGGGGGAAAATGAATGAATGAGATAGAAAAATCTACTTAGGAACAGGAGTAGAATAAGAAGTTGAGTTTTACCAAACCATTTCTAACAAATTTCAGTTGTAAAATTTATATATAATTTTAGGCTGTTGGGACTAGATATAAAGTCTCTTCTAGAAGGAAAACACACTCCAAACTTCCAGGGAGTGGTGGGGAGAAGCTTTCATGTCACCAGAGTGTCTGACATTCAGAGTAAGTTCTTAGCAGCACACCCAGTGAATTTTTCTACTATGATTAGCAGTGCTAATCTTTTCAGAGAGAGAGAAGGGATAAGAGAAAGAGAAAATAACGGGAGAAAGTTGACGAGCATTTTTCTTTTTAGTCGTCCCTGGAGAGAAAAGTGGCGTCATAAAGATTTACTGCAGCCCCAGCAGAAGATGGGACCGTGCTAATTCAGCTCTGTCTACATACCTGAACATACCCGAGCTCCTGGAGCGGCCCTCTGCAGCTACCCACTGCCAGGCTGCCCTGCACACCCTGCCTGGATCGCGGCCACTAAGAAAGACAAGCTCAGAGCCTTCAACACATGTACCCACCCATTCTCCACATGGCCAGAGAGAATGAAAGACAGGAAAATTTATTTCCATCAGTTCTGGGCCCTTCTCCATTTGGAAATAAGAAACTGAATGGGGCAGAGGAAGCACCACGTCACTCCTTCCCACCTTCCCCACCGTACCCAGGGGCAGCACTGAAGCCAGGAGCCCCAGGTTACAAAACAGAAAAGGCACTTACTTCTTTGAGAGTTTCTACAGCCTGGACATCCTCAATCTTTCCCACAAAAATATTCTAAAAATGTCAAACTTCCAAGTCATTGGTTTCCAACGTGCTAGAACAGTTGGTAATCATAAAAGTAAATCTTCCTAAAAGTGTTTATGCTCCAACTTACCATTATCTCACTCTTGAAAGATGGTTACCTACTGGCTGGGGTGGTGGCGAAAGCTTGTAATCCCAGCGTTTGGGAGGCTGAGACAGGAGGATCACATAAGTTCAAAGCCAGCCTCAGCTACTTAGTGAGGCTCTCAGCAACTTAGTGAGACCCTGTTTCCAAATAAATTATAAAATAATTTATAATTATTTCTACCTATTTATAATTATTTCTACCTCCAGGGGATAGAGATAGAAAGTGCCTGGGTTCCACCTTCCAGTAACACACACACACACACACACACACACACACACACACACACACACGATGGTTACCTACTTATAAAAATTATGTCACAGAGCCAAATGTGGTGGGGCATGCCTGTAACTCCAGTACCTGGGAAGTTGAGACAGGAGGATCGCAGGTTTGAAGACAGCCTTAGCAAGTAGTGAGACTCTTATGAAGCTAGAAAGACCCTGTTTCAAAATAAAAATAAAATGGGAATTATGGTATAGCTCAGAGGTAGAATGCTCCTGGGTTCAATCCCTAGTAACACATACATACAATAATAATAATAATAATAATAATAATAATAA